>NW_028247465.1:0-129710 GCF_964263255.1 Lissotriton vulgaris | reverse complement strand
AAACGAAGCTTGGAGGCCGAGTTTGTATGTCACAAGTATTGCCATCTTTGTTTTATTTATTTACTATAATGAGAAGGGTAGACATGCTTTAAACAAGATAAAGAAAAAAAAGTAATATCCATTAACAGATGCATGCTAAAATGTCCACTGATCACAACAAAACGATGTGATCCAGGATAACATCAGAAGAGTAGCATTGCGAGTTTGAGGTACCTTGGGCCAAAAACTTCAGCTATGGCCAAAGAGCATACTCTTTATCACAGGACTGCTAGAAGCTATGAGAGATATTCAATGTGGAACGCCCACTGAGCACTGGAGCTATGGTATATTCCCTTCATCTAAAATTGCAGTTTTCCAGCGCACAATGGTGGAGCACTGCATTCCACCATTCACACTGGGTTGGTGGCAACACTGCATTCAAGTGTTAAACTAATATTATTAAGGCATGGGTGAAATTCCAATTATGCCAGAGTATTCAAAGTAATTTCAGTAGTAATGCATTACTCTTTGATGTGCAAATTCCAATATTAATGCTATTATGCCTGCTTGTAGAATTATGGGGAAAAATCCTACTGCAAGAGCAAATTTTGTGAACACGAGCGGCAGCTCGATTTGCTATTTTTGTTCCTTTGCAATATTGCTATTTCTTTGTGCAAAATGTATCCTCGTGTCAAATTTGGACGCAAGGGTGCATTTTGAGCTAAGATATTAGGTGCCTATTTATGAGAGTGTCATGCAGTGCAGCACAGCAAGTCACCTTGCTGCACTGCATTGCATGACAGGGAAAGGGCAGGAATGAGCTGTGTTTAAGGCAATATACAACATATTACTGTGCTTTTCCTTGAGCTGGTGCCCTTTTGGCAGCCTAGTGCCAACTGAGGCAACCTTGCACCATAGTGCAAGAGTGCCTGTTGTGCATGGAAGAGGCACCTTCCTGCATAGAAACAATCCTGGGAGGCATATTCCTCTATGTATGCTGCAGAATGCAGCGCACACAAAAATAGGAAGAAATGAGGGGAAATAGAGGCATTTATTTATTTATTTATGGCATTTATAGAGCGCTCTGTAACCCTGCGGGCATCCTGGCGCTTAGTTATATGGCTACAGCTTTCACCTCGTTACATTTCCCCTGGGAAGGTGTAAGATTTTGGTGCATCCTAAAGTTAACAAAGTCTTGCAAATCTGGGGATGTATCAAAATAAATGGGAGTTGCATGGGAGCACCCATGCAGTGCCCATGGAACACCTTTCCAGAGCTGAGTAACTCAATGTGATGATGTTGGGGCGCACTGACATCATCATAGGCTGCCAGGGACGAGCTGGTAGCCATTTACTTCCAGCACGCCCAGAGAAAGGGTGGATTTTGGGTAAGTCCTTTTCTCAGGGTTTTGTTTGGGCAAAACAGACACATGGGGTAATAAAAGAGTTCTTCCTTTGCCACTGTTTGTCAACTGCAGGTTGCACCACCTTACAAAAGAGTCCATAGAGAAGTAAATGTTCGAATGTCCGCCCAATTTTGAGAGAAATCAAAATTCTTTATTCTTCTTTGTAATATTGATAACTGTACACGGAACAGCCAAACAGCCAACGTGTTTCGTTCTATCTGAAGAACTTCATCAGGGCTGTAAAATAACATTTAAAAACACAAATAAAATACACTATAATGAAATGCATATTGCTATAGATATAATTCATTATGTACACACAGTTAATAACATAGCATAAAAAACAGGAGAGCTTAATTTATATATTTACAAAACTCTCATTTTTAACCGAAAAACCTCACAGATGATTATATTTGTTGACAGGATTAACATCACTCACATTTGTTACCTTTATGTCATTAAAAAAAAACTAATTCCTACTTGTTGATGATGTCACAAATATTCCTTATTTAAACCTTTTATAAGATCATTACATTGTTGCCCATTAATTGGACATAGTTCATCTCAGGAGTAAAGAAACATTTTTTTGTATACATTGTATCGACATTGTTAAAGAAAAAAGTCAGCATCAGCGCATTTTGTTAGGCATTCCCCAGTTTCTCTACTAGAATATAGCCAGTGATCAAACACAATTTCATCAAACATGATCCTCATATTGAAATCCAAACCCATCATACATTACAACAAAGTTGCTCCTACCATATAGATTAGATGTTTCCGAATTTCGACCCAAATTTGCGTATGTAGTCATCCAATAGACTCCACTGGTCAGTCACCTATGCCTACCGCTTTTATTAGGAGTAACTGCAGGAAAGACTACTTAATGCCTGCAAAATATCAAAAGGGAGGAAAAAGCGATAGTCAAAATATCAAGGCCATAGGAGCATTTTGATATGATGATTTTAACACTCTTAGAGAAAAATAAATAACCACATCCTTCATCGGAGTCTCTCTGGTGAGCTGACGATCATGTGAACCCTACATAGGTGAAACCAGGCAGTGAAGTGAAGAGGAGGGCAGCCGCCGCACCGGAGCACGACCACCTGAACGCATTCACCCGGGCTGGGACTACAGCCAAAAGGGTGCATCTCTGCAAACTTACATGTGGACACTCAGGGGGAGGCACTTACATCGCGCCCAAAAGGCACTTTGTTTTCGCCGCGGCGCGGGGCGAAGCCGGGACCAGGCCCGGGACCAAGGGCAGGCCTGTCTGTGCCTGACCGTGACTGGGTGAGACTGGACTGGGCCATCCTATTTGATTACGGTAACATTTATGCGATAGCCATAAGCGTTGTTCAATTTGTGTGGGTACTCTTATACGGACTTTGACTGGGGTTGGCTGTACTTTGAAAAATAGATGACTTTTCTTCTCTCACCTCTATTCTATTAAGTTGTGTCTTTACATCTCCTTTTTTAGTTTTTATGCTCTTTTGAAGAACTCGAGCCCAGATAGTAAGATGGGCAAACCCAACCCCATAACCACACGTCCTCAGACAAGGCAAAAATCCTGCTCAAAAGGTCTAACCACTAATCCTACTGCCATAGATAAAATGCTACAACAAGCCATTGGAGCCGGTTCAAGTGCTATTGAGAGTACCGAACAATGCCTCTCAATCACCCCATTAATTTCCATCGCTGCGTCGACACAAGGACTCACTCTTCCATCATCCCCTAAATCACCGGGTACCACTTATGATCTATCCAACAGTGAGCTCCCATGTGCACAGCCCCAAATTGATCCTTTATTACCATCTGTGCCTACTATTGTAAAAGTTCCTAAAATACTGTTAACAGCCATAAGCGCCAATTAATATCTAAGAAAAGCAAGCATTCGAACATAACTTCTGTAGTAGACAATAATGATCCTGAGGGTCCCTCGGAGGGTATAGCTTCTCCGAATCGTACATTTACACCTCCGGTTTGGGCAACCCATTTATTAATCGACTTGCAGTTGCATCTTGAACAACTTATCAAGACGCAGTTTAAAACACTGTCGAGTCGGATTGATAAGGTTATCACACTGCTAAATACAAGGGGAGTGGGAGGCAGCCACTCTTTTGCCCCAAACGGGTGCAATTCTCCTGACACTGCAACCCCTAGTAATTATCTGCCTACAACAGGTGAAGCTACTCTCATTTTTCCTCCTATCGAAGGGCTAACATTGGCGCCATCCCAAACGATCCTGGGTACCCCAGCCCCTACTTCTTCCCAAGCTTGTAAGAATCATTCTGATGAGGTCATCCGTCCAAACCTTCTAAATTATACACACGGTCTTACTCTGAACCCCCCTGAATACCAAGCAGTCTCACAGAGCAATTTACACCATCAGGTCACTAGTGAAACTTACCATCGATTGCCCTGCTTGGACCTACCCCCAGCTGCTTCTCCTTACGCAGTTGTACTAGCAGGGGTCCGACCGTTAAAACCATAGCAAACAGAATCCTACACTAAGCTTAAGAATAAGATAATTTACTGGCTAAATAGGAATAGACCACTTCCAGGATCTGCACAGGGGAAAATACTGCTCGCCCGAAGGGTTAGTTGGCTGGGAGTGAAATGTAAGGATATGGATGGGGACTGTGTGGTGATCAACTTTAGAGATCGGGGTGTAGTAAATCACATACTTAATAGGGGTAGTAATAATGAATCTGGCACTATTTATTCACTTCCTCTGGGCAATTTTTCCCCCCCCGAGCAGTCATACAGACATATTGATCAATCTCATACTCGTCATCATGAGCAGGCTAGAGCCAACACCATCTCCCTAGAGAACTGGTACAGTCCCTTGAACTACGTCAATTGACCATCATCAACTCTTAAAAAATGGAGAGATACATCAAGCATCATAGATGATGGTGATGGGGACCTGGGGGCCCTAAGTTGGAGAACACTTCCCTAGAGAATAGTGGACGGGCTGGGAGGAAGGAGCAGATTCTACACACTGATATTGAATGCCCCGTTACCATCAATGACTCCCCTGGCCAATCTCTTATTCGTTCTTGTATGGCTAGGATATTACCTGCATCTACTGTTGTCCCAGTAGATGAGGTTAACAGGTCTGTGCTTATTTCTTGGAATGTAGCAGGCATTACATCTAATTTAGACCATCCAGAGTGGGGGGCGTTAAACGACCAGTACGACCTTTATTTATTCCAAGAAACCTGGGCTCTGACATCTCCCCATAGAATTAGTTTTGCTTCCTACTCCATTCCCGCAACTCAGGGGCTGAGGGGTCATCCATTTGGGGGATTGTGTATATGGGTGGGTTCCCACCTGGGTTGTACAGTAAAAGTGATCGATACCCATTCCTTAGACATCCCCTGTATACTTCTTTCATTTACAGCTGGTCTAAACGTGTCAGTAGGTAACTCCTGGCCATCTTCTTCTTCCCACCCATCTCCTACTATAAATGATCTAGATCATTTCCTTTCTACACTCCCTGCCTCATCACTTAAACTCCTCGGGCGATTTAAATTGCCACTGTGAACCCCTAGATGGTATCAGTACAGTCACCTTGGAGCAGGATTCTGCATGGTCCATTCCCGAATGTTCCATGTACCCAACAAATGGCTGGACCTCATTAGCTCTCCAGTTAAACAAGCTTACAATCTCCCATTCTCTCAGAGCCTGTAATGGAAGATTTCCATCTGACATACCAGGCAAACCCACATTTAATAGATAGGGTAGAGGCACAACAATAGATTATATAATGGTAGACATTGAATCTTGTACTTACATAAAAGATTTCAACGTACTCACTAGACACGATAGCGACCATAATCTCTTAGTATTGGAATTAAATCTCCCGCTGGGTAACAGTCGAATGCCCCCCACTGAAGAACTCTCATCTCTACCAGACTTGATTAGTACAGCTGGTGATAGACGAGTCAGATGGGGTAATCTTATCCAAACTGATGACAAGGTAGTGTGGAAAAAGCAGTTCCTATAGATAACCTTTAGACGCTGCTTGGCGTTAGTCGCCTATCATACCATTCGAGGATTTAACAAATAAAGAGGCAGGCGCTGGAAACTGGAAAAGCGGGAAACAAAGTTGAATTTCGTCGGAACAGAACACGTCAGATCAGACAAACAGGGTATCGTCTCGAGGTGCTCTAACTGCATCTCCGAGGCCTGGCCTCTTATACACAGGTTTATGACTTTATTGCAGTTTATTACATATGGTACATTCTTGCAATGCTTTGATGTAAGGAAAGACATCCTCAGAATCTCCGCTTCAGGCCAGTTCCCTAACATATCTACAGTGGAAGTCCCCACCCCAATCCCAGCAGGTGATGACTACCACGCAGCTGGACATTCCGCCGGTTCCCGGAATGTGTGCGATCGATCAGATCTCATGGGGTGGAGGCATTGATTAATCTTAGCTCCTTTGAAGATGGGTGAGTTTCACAGTAGGAGCAATAAACTACATCTGCAGGGGTAGGTAATGGCCTGGGATCAGTTTAGACAATCAGGCACGGAGGAAGGGGGTTATCAAAGGATCCGTGGTCATGAAATGGATGGAGGGAGGTGTTGGCCTGGTACGGGATGTGGGTCCGAGGCAGGGCTGCGCTGAAGGGGTGGTTTATGGCTCGAGCATGTGAGTGCAGGGGCTGTCAGTGCGCGGGGGATGCTTGCGCGGTCAGAGAGACACGCTGGCGATCGGCAATGGGCAGGGAGGCCATGGTACTTAAAATGGCTGCTGCTTACGTGCACGCATGGGCATAGAAAAGGGACAAGATGGCGCCGATAATGTTTATGCTGCAAACTAGATTTCAACAGTAGCTGCATGGTATCTTCAAGCTATTCCCTTTTTAGAGAATGCTTCTAGACTCCCAGTGGAAAATCTTGATCTAATACACCAACTTACTATAAAAAAAATCAATCAAGATCTTTTTCTGGGAATACTAAGGCACGACCAACACGTTGCAATCCTTGGTTTAATTCTTCTTGCAGACAAGCGAAAAGTGCTCTTTTAAAACAAATAAAAAGTGGAACACATACTAACATTAGACTACCAAGGAGTTTCTATAGGAATTTAATTTCCCACGCTAACCAAGAGTGGGAGGACGATAGATGGGCGTCCATTAAAACCGCACTTGATACCCAAGACTATAGAGCCTTCTGGAACTTAATTAAAATGGGCAAGTTTGAGGGCTGCAACGCTATAGTGCCCAACTTAAGTGAAGAGGTTTGGATCACACATTTCAAAAACTTGTACTCCTTTACAACCAGGCCTCCAGCCGCTGCCCTCACCTCCATATCTAACGAGATACTTCCCCCCTCTGACCCTGGTAGCTCTAATGTGATGGCCCCGCCCTGCACCTTGCAAGAAGTAGTAGCGGTTCTGAAGGGTATACTACCAGGAAAAGCTCCTGGCTTGGACAGAATACCAGGAGATTTGTTCCGCAGTGGTTTGGGCTCCTTACATGCAGCTTCTGATTAATGCTATCCTTCAGGGCATGGAGGTCCCGCATACGTGGTTAGGGGCAGAAATTATACCTATATTCAAAAAGGGCGATCCTTTGGACCCAGTGAGATTTTGCCCGATCAGCCTAATCAATTTCCTCCAAAAACTGACGAATTCCAGATACTAACCCCCCTACAGGCTGGTTTCCGTGCAAAGGTCTCCACCATCGACCAATTATTTAGATTTCAACTAATACTCTGGAAAACTGTGGTACTGGGGGGTGGTAGTTTGTATCTGATATTTGTAGACGTGCGAGCTGCATTCGACCTGGTCCAAAGAGGTAAGCTCTGGGCTCTATTGAAAGATATGGGCATTCCTCTATATATCTGCTCCCTTCTACAACGATTGCACCAAGACACCTTTGCAAGGGTACACTATGGGAAAATGGGGCATCTTTCAGCACCTTTCCCAGTGGAAAGGGGGGTCAGGCAAGGGTGTGTCCTGGCCCCCACACTTTTTTCTCATTTTTTGAATGGCCTGATAGCTGACCTCCAGGGTAAGAAAGATCTAGACTCTCCAAGATTGGCAAATCGAAAAATAGCAGCTCTCATGTTCGCGGATGACACGCTCCTTTTGTCAACATTACCAATGGGCATTGGATGCGTTCTGCCAATTCTGTAAAAATAGAAATCTGGAGATCAATTTGTCTAAATCAAAGTATATGGTCTTTGGACCTAGCATAGTCAACTGCCCTCACCCCCACATAAATGAAATGGCCCTTGAAAGAACTTCAACATTTGAATATCTAGGGGTGACTTTGAACGATCGGATGAAATGGGGGACCCACTTGGCCAAAGCCAATCTAAAGCTGTCCCAAACAGTGGGGGGATTCTTAAGGTATACAATTATTGTTCCCTTAAAACCCTAGGCCCCCCCGGTAGAAATCTACAAGACCCAAGCTAGAGGAGGAGCATTCTATGGGGTTGAACTCTGGGGTCATGCAAGCATTAACTCCCTTGCTTTGACAAAGAATGAGTTCTTTAGACGTCTTTTGAGACTCCCCCAGAGTACCCCTATCCTCCCATTGCGATTTGACTTGAGCACGGTCCCCATTTCGGACATAATAGCTAATCGCCCCCTTCTCTTCTGGAGACGGCTTTGGAGCACGCCTGAGCTCTATAGTTATAGAGATGAACTCAAGGACCTCCTTTCTATTTTGGGGGTGGGGAAGATTCCATGGATCAAGCATGCTAGAAATCTTTGCTATGCACTAGGGAGGCCAGAGATCTGGCTTGTACCAGAACAAACTTGCCCCGCTATTTCCAAACATTCCCTTGCACTTGCCCTTAAGGAACACCGTTTGGCTTGTCTTCTACAAAATAGTTCCCTTTGTGATCTAAGTCTTAGATTCCTGGAAGTAAAATCTGTTTATCACTATGAGCCGTTCCTCAACCAAATCCAGCCCCTTTAAATTATGTCTGCAATTCTGACATGGAACACTTCCACTCAGGGCATACTCTAATAAGTGGCAAGGCGCACTAACCCTTGTCCAGGGTTGTCCAGGGTGTGATGATAGTGTAGAGTCTGATTTGTACGTTCTGTTATTTTGTCATTTATACAAAAAGGCCAGAGTGAAATGGATTGTTCAACTATGTAAGAACTTGGGCTATAGGAACTACCTCGAGATATTTAGACTTTTAAAATATGACACATCTCCTCTAACGATATTCGTCACTTCCAGGTTTCTTTACTCTATGTGGTGTGCTAGGTGTGCATAGATTAATAGAAAATGAGAAATGGGTTGAACCCGTCCCCTGCTTGCTGACCTGAATCCTGGATGTCTATCTGTTTTACCCATGGTCATTGTTAAATCTGAATATACCGTAACCTCCCGACTATTCATATGTACTGTTTTGCAGGTTTTATTCCCTTTTTTTTAGCACATTTTTATCTGATGGTTTTATAATTTTAGAATCAACTTGCCTGTGATTTAATTGTGATATCCTTGTATCAAAGTTTATTTTATTTTTGTAGGTCACAGAATTTTGAGAATTGCCTTTTATTGAAGTTTATGTATTGCTTTTATGGCCTCAGGGCCGATAATAAAGTATTTTTGACTTGACTTGATATAATGATTTTCACACTCTTGGAGAACAATAAATAACCACATCCTTCTTCGGACCTATCATGGCTCAAATCTCCAACCGTTTAGTCATGTTGATATGTCAATTTACCAAACTCAACCCTACCAGCAAATTCCGATACCCAGTATAATGAGAACTCGCTTACCCATCCAGAGAACTGCATCGGGACAATATCCGGCTCTGAAGATATAAAATATAAATGGCTGTTGTGCCTGTAATAGAATTGTACAGCATTAAGCAACTGTCCTCATTTTGTACCATATGTAATGTATATTCAAAAGATTCAAGTAACCCCTACCTAATTCATAACTTATACATATTTAAAAAGTTATAAAATACACGTCCCCATTTAGAGAGACATTCAAATTCCTACCACAACATTAAATGCATAGTTGCTCTACGAACGGCTCCTATTCTCAACCCTCTGCCATTATCCATGTCACGTGTGCCAAAACGTCTTCAAAACTAGCACGAGTAACATGATAATAACCTATAAGTTAAGGCTTATCTCAGAGCAATCCCTCCGGGCAGGCCATAAGAATGCTAGGCCTAAGGGTTCTTTAACAAGGCCCACAATGTCGCTTCCTTTGCCACTGTGCCTGTTTTGAATGGATTCCCGTCCCACAACAGTGGGTGAGGCCCAGGCCCCAGACCACCAGGGATGTTTTTTTGTTGTCAGGGGAGTGAGCTCTTAGGAAAGGGTCGCACCCCAGGGGGCATATGAAGCCATGTTTTGCCCCCCTGGGGGCTAATGTGGACATTTCATTTTGTCTGATCTGCTCCCCAGAGGAGTGAAACCTACTAGGCACCAGGGATTAAAGTTTTTGGGATTTTGGGAGCCACCCGTTGGGCAAGGTCCGCTCTCCTGGGGATAATTTGCTTTTCCATGTTTCAGACCTCCTGGGGTTAGATTGGCCATTCTTTCAGCCAATCTAGCCCCCAGGGAAAGTTAAAACCCACTAGAAGCCAGGGATTAATTGTTTAGTTACTTGGAGCAATACCTGAGCAGGTATCTCTGTCTGAAGGTAGCACCTAGACACCTCTGGGTTTATGTTGCTCTTTATAAATTTAATTTCATTTCAATAAGCGCAAGAATTGGACAGAATATTTACTAAAGTCCTAGCACTGTTCTTTATGTCAGGAGCCTAATTAATACAAATGCACTTAAAATATCTCATTGTATTATGGCTGATTTAAGTGCATTGGTAGGCACCAGTCAAGGGACAGGCCAGCACAAGGCCAGCTAAGAAGGAGAACTAATAGAAAAAGGTCTTCTGGACACCTTTGAGAGCTAAATAGAAGAGGATAGGCAACACATGGGGGAGCCAATGCAGGGACACATGCGCTCATGCAGGTGGTCAGTGCAGTCTTTCAAGATTTATCTTAGTGATTTACTGCTTGCCTGACAAAAAAAAGAGAAATATGATGAAGGTGAGGCTGTGAAACTCAGACACCAACATGCCAAGGACGATGCAGAGGAGGCTTTGAGATTTAGGTCTAGTGATCTAGCAGGGCGGAAACTAGGCAGAAAGCAATAAAGATGCTAGAGTGCAAGGGGATAGAGTACCAGGTCTGTGTTCCTTGCCCCTGCTTTTTGGATGTCGTGGCCCTTCATGTGTTTGCAGTATGTAAGATAACTTTATCTTAGTCCTTCAGAATTGAAAGATACATTGATTGAACACTTTACAATCTGCAGTCTATTTTCTGCTTATCACAAGTCAGTCTGGTTGCAGCAAATCCGAAACAAAAATTACTAAATTAATTCTCAGAAATGGAATTACAAGGTCAGGCATCAGTTGATCATCCTCTCTATTTTGCAGGTAACATATTCCCCCATCTTATCCTACCTTTTGGAAATTGACCTTTTCACAGCTTCTACTATAGTGTAGTTCATATACAAAGGAGAATGAAGAAGCAGGTGTTTTACAGGGAAGAGCTCTGCTCCACACAAAACAAGTGAAACTGCCCTTATAGCCAATTAAAATATGTCTCCGATTATTTCCCTCCCTCTTGTCCCTGTCATTCGGACTCAGGGGAGTATCTTAGAAACATTCAAAATGTTTCTGGAGGGACCCTCCAGCAGGATTCTCATGAATGCCAGAACAATCTACATGTAGAGGGTCCTGAAAGGTATTCTAAAAGATTCTCTGAAAACATGATACAGAGCCTTTTAATATCAGTTCCTTAATATCAGGCAATTGCTTAAAAAAGGAGAGGGACAGCCTCATTGACAAACAAGGCAGGTTTAAACTGCAACTGCTCTCCTCCAGTATTCTGTCCAATGTGAACAGTGATTACAGATTGGTGTTTTAATTTTCATTTGCGGTTTTCACTTAAATCTTTTCTTCATTATCTTTCATTCTCCTTATTTGATTTTTTTTTGTTTAAGTGTCAATTTGTTTATTGTATGTTTCACTGTTTTAATAAACTGAAGTGGCATTTTCATTGTGTTGTGTTTTTTACTTTTTAACAATTGTAGCTCTTCTAAATGCTTTGCACATTTCTCTAAGTATGGTCTGTCTATTCTGTGCCATAACTACCAGAGGTTGAGCTCAGGTTCAAATCACTGAAACCTTTGCATTGACCGAACAGGTGTGTGACTTTATTATTTGGGGTTGACTATCATCAACACCAATTTTTAATTCACTTTCTTACACTCAAGCAGATTTATAGTAAAATGCAAGAAGGAAGCTCTGGATCTTAATACGGGATTTGCAAAATATAATATCCAATGCAGACCTTGGGGACCATTAAGTAATACATCTATCTATGAGAGAACTGCACGTAATATGTTTCTATAGATAATGTAGTATATTTTCTTTAAGGGACTGTGAAGAATGTGGCAGGTTCGCATGGGAATGAGGCACCTTGAGGAAGGTTTGACTACAGGCCCACATCCTCACAGTATCCAGAGGAGCAATGAGCTACCTTTAATTAATGTTTGGAAAGTCTTACAAGAGGTAAGAGCTGTCCCAGAGCACTCTTGGTGCACTACAGTGCGTGGCTGAGTAGTTGATCAAGTAAGTATCAGAGATATTCCAAACGTTCTGAAATGATTTATTTAATAGTATACTTCAGGTTGATCCAAATAGTATCATTTACCTGTAAACTCCTCACATACGGGTGCAGCTTTATCTTTACATTCGACTCGGTTTTCATCTTCACCTATTCTCTATTATTGCAATCTCTAATGTGTTCTGTGCTCCTACATACCGGCGTTCTATATCGTTTTTTGTTATCTATTTCTTGTAGAAATACATTCCCCCTGAAGAAGTGCTGTGTAGCACGAAATGCATCGGGGCTCTAACTTATAATGTCGTTATGAGAAGAAAGATGTATTTGATTGAAATGAAATCGTCCACATTCAAGTGCCACTATTTGTATCAACCTGAAGTATACTATTAAATAAATCATTTCAGAACGTTTGGGACAGCTCTTACCTCTTGTAAGACTTTCCAAAACATTGACTGTATTTTGCACCTTTTCGGAAACCAGAAGGTGATCTCCCCGAGCACCTATAAAATTACTAACATCTTGACCAGCAGATTTATAACTTTACTTTGGAGTGCAGCGGTTGCCACATCAATTTCCTACCTTTAATTAAGACAGGATACAATAAGTACTGTCTTCACGAACATTCGGGGTTCTGTAAGCATTGACTGCATGACACCTGCACTTGAATGCTTTAGTTCAAATGAAAGTCTAACATATTCTTTGGTCCTGAAGAAAGCCAATCTGACCCAGAGAGGCAAAAAATATGGTTGAAACATGTCGACCACATCAAGGAGAAATGGGAGAAATATATATATCCCACAGCTCTATGCCATGATTTTTTAATATTAACCTGAAAATAAAATCACAAATTGGGGATAGAGGTATAGAGGTAATTTTTTCACCTCACGCTGACACAAAACAGCCACAAGATCACTCCATCACAGAAACCAGCTCTGCAGTAATTAGGTGTCACAGCACACCCTGGAAGCATTCGGTGACCATAGTGGCATCGCAATGATGAAGCATGTCACCTACTAGGAAGGTGATTAAGGGTTATTTTATGAACACCTTGGGCCTCATTACAATGTCAGTCGGAAAGCATTCCACCCAACTCCTTGTCTGAATCAGTTCCGACAGACTCAGGATCAGAGAGTCCGCCCAACCGATTACGATGTTTCCGAACACCGTTCGGTTGTGCTCCCATTGATTGACCGATAACACAGGCTCCCATTGAAAAAAGGGCCGGTTAGGGAAAACCTTGCATCCGTCGCAGGCACCACATGGTGCCTGCCACACTGTGCATGGTTGTAAAGAGGGTTCACGTGGGTACCCCCATGTGCCCCAACCCTAGGCCTCCGTGTGAAGGGGGGACTGTTACAGACCCCCAAAATCAGTTTTTGACAGCCGTTTCATGTCAGACAAACCAATTCAGAAAGGCTGTCTGAATCCGACATTGTAATATGTCTGTCGGAAACGCAGTCCATAGACTTTTACGATTCGGCTCCAACTGATTCAGATCCTCCAAATGCCGGTCAGAACGACTGAACGATTACCTTTTATTGTAATCGGTGAGCTGGCAATGTGTCAGAGTCAGTCCAAAACATAGGAAACATAGGATCTGACATTGGTTAGGATAATCTCAATGCTGTTCGGAGCCTTTCCAAGTGACATAGTAATGAGGCCCTTTGTTTTTTCCAAATCAATGACACTTTGGACAACAACAAAATAGGGTTATGGAAAAGACATAAAATATATAGGTAGGAGACTCGTACTGTTGTTGTTGCAAATATTTAATTGTTGGGTTGGGAAGGCAGACAAGTCTATAATTCTTCCTCTCCCTTTTTTTACTGGGGATGTCTGCCGTGAGGCAGGGCATGCTCAGGTATATCGGGCAGGTGAGTTCTCTAAAACTGTGTGCTAGGACCTTCAAGCATGGGCCTTAAGTTTTTTTTTTTATTTGGAAGAGTGCTATTCACAAAAGCTGCTAGATTCTCCATGCTCAGGAGGTCCCAACGTTTGTTTGGCCAGTCGGTGTGTATTGGGACCATCAGGTGATTAATACCCACTTGAAAGCACATAGAGTCAGAGTAATAGCCCTCCCTCTTGAGGATGTAATGTATATGCTAATGTATTAGGTGAGCATAGAAGCATGTAAATAGGATGGATCAGCTCAGTAGTCGTGTAATTTGGGGCAGTGCCACAACAAGTGTGTCAGGATCCCTGTACTGTTGCAGTGATGCCAACAACTGTCATCACATCCCCTTCCCCACGTAGCCATACATGAAGGCATATACAGCACTTTCAGAAGGGTTTCCTATCCTGAAGCACTGCAGGAAGAAAATCCAACCACTCCCTATCAGTGAACGACAGCTCACACTCTCATTCCAGGTGAGCACGGGGTGGGAAGGCACTGGCATTAGAACTAATGAGCAGGAATTTGTATATGGCAGAGCGGATGCCTTTATCGCACTATCTTGGGAGAAGCCACTTCTCAAAGAGTGTAAGGGGTCTGCTCATGTGTGGACAAATAGATGAGTTAGTTGCCAAATGCTTAATTGCATTGTAGGTCCAGTGTTTAGTTTCAGGGAGGCCAAAATCAGCTTGGAGTCGATGGAAATCTACTAGACCTTGAAGATATATAAGTTCCAAATTTGTTAACAACCTGCTACTAGCCAGAGAGAGTGGGAATGGTCCTGAACAGCAATGGGAAATCTGGATTCCCTGTGATGGGTGTTTGCGCGGAAATGGGCAGAGAAAGCTGTTTTGAGAACTTCAGTTTATCCCACGTCCCCATAGTGGCCCTGATCACTTAGGATATATAATTATATATACTCCAGATGGCCAGAGTTTTTTACAGAGTGAGGGGATTTTCCAAATATGGATGCCTGCAAAAGCCAGGTCAATAAAAGACCAGTGTTTCTCTGTGCTCGGATGCTACCTCTCTACTGGGTTTTGCAATTGCATTGCATGATAATAGTGAACTAAATGTGGGATGTCCATCGTCAATGCTAAATAAGTCAGCTTCCTAGCAGTTTATGGATGTTTCCCATCACAGATATATGTTTCATTCAGCTTCTGGAGTTTCTGAAGGATGTACGGTGGAGGTTGGATGCATGTATGTCTGCATGAGGAATAAAATCTTGGGGAGAAGAGTAATCTTAATGACTGCTATACTCCCAAGCCAAGAAATGTGGCTGCCATACCAGGACTGTGTCCTGGAACAGGCCATATCCAACAGGTCAGTGTAGTAACATCTGGAAGTTTATCCAGGGTGGAGAACAGAGTTATACCCGAGTACATAATGCCTTGTGCCACCAAAAGATACAGAAAGAGGGTCTTTAGGTGGCCCTTGTCGGCATGTGGGATAGTAAGATTAAGGATTTGAGATATACTAGCATTCATTTTAAACCTGGAAGCTTTGCTAAATAACTCAAGCTCTGCTAGTAGCGAAGGGAGCGACCGATGGTGGTTTGAAAACATCAGCAGCACCTTGTCTACATAGAGTGCTAGTTTGTGAATCTGACCTCCCATAGCAATACAGTCCACATCTCAATGCCACATAATCCACTTAGCAAAGGACTCCATGTATAAGGCAAAGAAGAGCAGCAACATTGGACACTCCTATTGTGTCTGTGGGAGATGGGGAAGGAGCCAGACTGTAGCCCATTTCCCAAAGTGACGCCATGAGGCTAGAGTAACCAGATTAGATCCAGAGGCAGAATTGAGGAACTAAGCCCACCCTCCCAAGAGCAAGTCGTATTGATCAAATGCTTTCTCAGCATTCATCAATAGTAACAGAGCCAAGACATGGGATCTGCTAGACTTATCAATGAGATGGAGGAATCGCTTAATCTTTTCGCTGTAACTAACCGCCTGATTCATGCAGCAAAATTGCACTCGCAAAGGGCAAGATTCTCAGAATCTTGCCTTTTGCGAGTGCAATTTTGGCATTTGGGATTCACAATCCCAAATGCAAAAATCGCTAATGAGGAATTAGCAAATATGCGAGGATTAGCATTTAAGGAATCTCTATTAGAGATTCCTTAAATGCTATTCATGACACATTACAAAATTGCGATTTTGCAAATTTGGGCTGCTATTTACCGAGAGGTCAGACCTCTCGGTAAATAGCAAAAACTTAGAAAAAAGCTTTTAAAAGCATTTTTCTAAGTTGCATGTTGCACACACACATGTCCTTTGGACATGTGTGTGCGCATCACCTGTTACAATTTGCATTTAAGGGGTGCTACAGGGTGTCCTTTGGACACCCCTGGCACCCTTAAAATCGCTATCTGATTTGCGAGTAGCAAATTGCTACTCGCAAATAAGGGATACTCCCCATTCATTCCTATGGGCCTTTTGGCCCATAGGAATGAATGGGGAGTTATTCCTTTTTTTGTGAGTAGCAAATTGCTACTCGCAAATAGAGAACATGTAGGAATCGCTATTTATTTAGCAATTCCTACATGAATGCCGTTTTGCGTGTCCTCAATAACGAGTCGCTATGATTCGCTATTAGGGCCACGCAAAACGGCCCGTACATGAATCAGGCTGTAAGCCCCAGGATGAATCCTGTCTGATCAGGATTTTTCAAGCCATGCATGTAGGGCCCCAGGCAGCTGCCAAAGTTCCTGTAAAATGTTGGTGTCAACATTTAGGAGCAATACAGGGAGATAGGAAGTACAACAAGCTCAGTCTTTAACTGACTTTGGTATCACCGGTATAGTGGCCCTTTCCATAGCATCTGTGAGGGTCCTGTAAGTGCTGAAGGAATTATATCGTCTTGTCAAAAATGGGGTTAATTGGGGAGCAAATGTTTTGAAAAATCTTGCCATGAGCCTGTCTTGACCTGCAGCTTTGTCTAATCCCATTTTCCCAATTGCTCTCAAGACCTCATCCACTGTGATGTCTTTACCTAAATATTGGATCTCTTTCTCATGCATTTTGACTAAAGGGGCTTGCACAACGTAGTCAGCAGCAGCCCTGGTGGCTAGCGGATCAGCAGGGTATAGGTTGCTATAGAAATACTCAAAATCCACTGCAACCCCTGCATCATGATGAACTGCATTACTAGATGGATCTATAATCTTTAAAACCCATTGAGGTTGTGTCTGGGCGTGTAGACAGATCACTGACATAATATCAACACTACTAATATTGACCAACAAAATTATCGAGAAACTAAAATAGACTATAAAAATATCAGCATCCGATATTTATTTAATAAAAGACAGAACTATCAAAATAAAAATATCGCCAGAAAAAACACTGATACATCTAATCTCTAAACCAGAAAGATTGTAAACAAAAATATTGTAATCATTAAATAAACATAGAAAACAACAAAATATATTGAAATTCCAAATATAGGCCACATTATTATCACAAACACACCAATATCAACACCTTAAAAATAATAAAAATAAGCCAACACATAACGTTAAGAATACAGACAATAGTACAAACACGCACACTATAATTCATTAACTAAAATCATTTTAATAGTAAAAACACTCACATCATCAATTAAATAATCTTTATGACCAAAGTAACCAAATAAAAATAAATATTTTAAACATTTACAACATTAATACCTTCCTTTATTTAAACAATTGTTATTGTGAGATACAGACAGACACATAAAATATACAGTCATCTTGTTGCTCCACATTATTTTAACTTTCTCCCCGTGCAACACCGTCCTCTCTCCCTTACCCCAATGCTTCCTTATTTCTGAGTGGGTTCTTGTGTTACAATTATATATATATTTATTCCGTACACACAATATTTCCAAGGTCGCAATCAATTCTCTTATCCAATACCACCTTATAAACAATTAGCATTTGTTACGGAAATCCATTTAGTTAATAGCTTTGCAACATCTTCGAGATATCTCATCATATCATCCTCCATGACCTTCCCTAAAGTGCATGTGCAAGTCGAAGATCACCCCATTACACCGCCCAGGTATCAAGGATGTATACAGTATATATATCTTTCCAAGCCAACACCAAAGTTCAGGTGCATAAAATATTGTAATATATTCACAACCTGATAAAAAAACTAAAGAAACAAAAAAATGCATAAACAACAAGCCCCACATAATATCATAGGATTTAAAATGATATACGATGCCCACCTCAACCTTTCCAGTATAAGGTGCCTGTGCAATTTAGTAAACAAATATAGCAGCTCCCTGAGGGATATATGATTCAAAACAAGTTTTATAAATTTGCGCTTGAGAAATGGCCGGCATTAAAATATCTAACACACTTAAAAATGTCTCTTGAAACTCTCCATCAGATATTCCCAGCGTCTCTTGCCACTATGATGAGCATTTGCCCAAATCATCCTTAAAAATGCATTTAATACTCCAATCCTTGGACAAAAATGTAATTTGGCTTATACCAGCTTTTATCCATTTCTTAAAATAATGATCATTAAAAATTTCAGAAAGGTCATCATTCTGAGCTTAAGGGCGTATAGTAGCACAGTTTACCGAGACCAATCAGACGTCACACTGAAGACCATACCCTAAAAGCTGTGTATTGAGTCTTAAAACGTACTCTTTTGTAATATCCAAAATTAAGTTGTCGCCATAAGCACCCTCTTAAGTCAAGGCCATTCCCTTGATAATATGGGTAACGATCTCTAGATATCTCCGGTCCCGGGTTCGCATTTAAAAAAGCTGTGCAATATTTAATAGAGCTTCCCCACAAATATAATTTGAAGTTGGGTAAGGCCAGGCCACCTTGGGTAAAACTAGATATGTGATTGCTCCTCTCAGCCTAGAGTATGCCCAAATGAACTGTGAAAAAATACTTTCCAATTTTTTAAACCACAAATTCATAAACATCAGGGGATTGCTCTTGAAAAATATAAAACATTAAGGAAATAGACCATCTTAATTATATTTACTCAACTTATCAAAGTAAAGTGCAAATTATCTATTCTTTTAAGTGCCTTTTTCATTTCACCGGCACATGGCTCCATGTTTTCTTAACTATCTCTTCTATTTCGGCCATTATCGCAACCCCCAAATATGTGCTCTTTTTGACAACTCTACTATCCATGCATGATGCAAATTCATTAGCTACTATTTGCGTTTTATCCCTATTCAGGGTGCAGCCAGACACAGCACCAAATCTTTGTGCTTCCATTTCAATTGATAACATCGCCATGTTGGGCAGCGGTGTAATCGGAGCAACGTCGTTAGTATAAGCCAACACTTTTTCAGAATACTCTGATTCCAACAGCGGGGGGATGTCTGTTGACTTCTCCATGTAGTTCAAAAACGGATCAATATAAATAGCAAATAATAATGGGGAACACGGACACCCCTGACGTGTGCCACTTGTTATTTTAAATGCATCCGTCAGGCACCGATTAACCCAAACTCTAGCCTCAGGATCTTTGTACAGGAATTTAATTGCACAAACAAATTGTGCCCCTATCCCTTTCCATGTCATAGAGGCCCAGAAAAACTGCCAAGAGACCCTATCAAAGGCCTTTTCAGCATCTAGAAATATAGCGGTCATAGGGTCTCCTGGCACTTTCTTCACATCGAATAGGGTGATAATTTTCCTTATATGCTCTATGGTGCTTCTCCCTGGGATAAAGCCATGTGGACTTGGGGAGACTGTTTTATGCATCACTGAGGATAGGCGAGAGGCTAGTGTTTTTGAATAAATCTTCAAGAGTTATTGGTCGATAAGACCCTACCTCCTCTCTAGGATTGTTTTTCTTTGATAAAATAACAATCTTAGCCCACGAAGCTGGCGGTTTTATTCCCTCTGCAATTTGTAAAAACAAGTTCTCCATAATTTTTTTCAGCGGCTCTTGAAAAACTCCATGAAATTCAATGGGGATCAGGTCAGGTCCCATTGCTTTCCCTCCCGGTAAACTAGCCAGGGCAGATGTAATCTCATTCCAAACTATTGGTTGATCTAGGAAGGCCTTGTCTTCTAGTGATAAGTGAACTTCAGCTGGCAATTCCAGGTATTTCTCTATCTGTTCTTCCTTCTGAGTTTCTCCCCCCTGATCATCTGAGTACAAAGTCTGATAAAACCTACAAAAGGTATTACAAACTTCATTTACATCTGTCTTTATGCCTGTCACCGGATCTCTTATTGCCTTGATTTCCTTTCAAATCACTTCTTGCTTGTCCTAACCGCTAGCAGATGACCTATCCTTCCACCGCACTCATACATCTCCTCATGGTGCATGGTTGCTTCAACAATATCTTTTCCCAACAGTTTGTTGCAACCCTTAAACAAGCCTCTTCTACATTTTCCTCATGTTGAATGACTTGAATGTGCCAGACTACATTGTAAGGAACGAAATTCCATCTTTTCTTTTTCCTTTTGGCATATTGCATTGTTTCCCCCCGTATTGCTTCTTTTAGTGTATCCCATGTCGATTGAGGCAGAACCAAGATTCCTATCTAAAAACTCTGGTATCCATTTCTTCATGTACACTATATTGGCGTCATCACCTAATAACTTTCTTTCGAATGTCCATGAAGTAAAGGATTTTCCCTGCTCATTCCCTCCCTGTATCTCTAGTATTTATGTATTATGATCTGACAGGAATCTGGAGGCCTTTTCTATTACACTTTTCTGCATAAACATGTGTGAGACAAAAAAAGAATCCAGCCTCACATGCTTCTGGTGCGCAACCGAATAGTAGGTAAAGCCTGGATACTCAGGCATCAACTTCGCCCAAACGTCGCTCAGACCACGCTCCTGACACAAATTACATAAGGCTCGATAAACATTAGGGGCCCGATATAGGTAGCCAAATACCGGTCGGTAATAGCCGATTTCGTCCGTTACCGACCGGTATTTGAAGATGGAGATGTAGGGGCATGTGAAAATACAGAATCGGTAATTTTTTTGCTTTTAAAACGGTGCCATGTTGCAGACATACATGCCCATGCACAATTGAGGGGTGCAACAGGTTGTCAAAGTGACACCCTGCCACCCTTCAATGTTCCCCCAATTACCAAATCGGTATTTACCGATTCGGTAATTGACATTCATTCCTATGGGCCTCAAAGACCATAGGAATCAATGGCAATTACCAAATCGGTAAATACTGATTCGGTAATTACCGAATCATACCGATTCTGTAATGAATTAGGTAAAATTACCTAAATCCCGATTGCCAGTTCTTAAATACCGAATCGGTATGATTCGGTATTTAAGAATCGGTAATCTGGGATTACCTACATCGGGCCCTAGGTTTCTTAACTATATATGGTGCCCCCTTGACCCAACCCGTGGCAAGATTGATATTAAAATCCCCGCAAACAACAATAGGCAGTTTCCAATGAGATAATTTGTTGGACAGCCACCCAGGATCAAGCAAATTTCTTCCATAAAGGTAGCATTGCATAAACATAGTCAATCTTGGTATGTTATAATTAACAATAACCAATCGTCCAGTTGAGTCAGCTTTGACAGAAGAAAACTGGATAGTTTTATTACGGGCCAATTTTGCAATTCCCCCAGTATGTGCACCTTAATTTGTTGCTCCTACTATAATATAGCCTCAATAATTTAACAGATCTTTTTGTTTCCCTGCTATATAAGTTTCTTGCAGGCCCACTATATCGGCTTGCAGCAATCTTAACCCTTGGGATACTATTTGCCTCTATATAATGGCATTCAGACCATATATATTGATCGATGCAATTAACTTAGTCATCTTGAGATCTAATCATTGTAGCAACCACATATACATTTCCATCTCCAAAACCCACTCCAGCCCACTCCAATCTACCACCACCTGCAGCATTGCTCCATCATTCCACCCCCCACCCGCACCATAAACCCGGCAATCATGTGAAGCCTGAATGAAGTGCCTCTAAAACATTGCCCCACCGCCCCCTTGTGAGATACCAAAACCATAAACTTAGCAACTATAGCCTTGTACGTCAGTTTAATCTCCCAAATTGTTCCTCCTCATAACTTTGGGTTTTCTCCACCCTGTACCTTCTTTATTCTTTCATTCAAAAAATCTTGTGCTGCAATTTCAGAGACAACCACCTGAGAATTTCCTTTGAATTTAAATTTCAACTTTGCCGGATTTTATAAAATACACCTCTGACCCTGCTTTTTGAAATGGTGTTATTAACTGTCTGTTAACCTCCACTTCCATTCGACTGTTGCGTGGGCAAAGTCCGACTTCACAAAAAAGGCGACTCCATCATGTGATTTTGGTGAGTTGGGCTGGACTTGATCATATACGAGTTGCCGCAGCAGGAAATTACCAAAAAGGCCCTGGGTCGATCTTGGGGTTGTTTCTTCATCATTAGGGGTACCTGGTGGGCCCGTTGAATTTCATTGTACCAGTCCAACTTCACTTGGTTGGGGAAGGTGTTTTTCAACAAAGTTATAATGTATAGCCTAGGATTAATACCTTCCACCCCCGCCGAAACCCCCAAAGATCAGAGGTTGTTTTTCCGTTGCCTATTTTACTGCTCTTTGAGCTTGAGCATGACATCTGACATCAATTGACTGGAGTTTTGCTCTTTTAGTGACTCAATTACATCCTCAAGAGTCTCTGTCTGCGTTTCAACCGATAATAATCCCTCAGTAATATCACCACATTTTTTGTTTATCTTACGTATTCCTGCTTGCACTTTCTTATTCGCCACTCTAGCTCTGCATCCATCTGCCCTTACTTCTTCTTGCATTTGTTGAATTGATCGGAAAATCATAGCCAGCGGCATTTCTTTTTCTTGGGATTTCAAATTACCCATTTTAGTTACATCCTTTTTTAGCTCCTCTGCCTGCTACTCTGTCTGGGTGTCCGTATAGTCCCATTTCAGCTAATTACCCACAGTACATTTCTGGCTACCCTTCCATTTGCTTCTCCCTGCACTCTTTCTCTTCTGGGCCGTCTGTACCAGGTCTCCTGAGGAGGAGCAGTCTGACTCCAGAAACCCCTCGCTACTGGTGGATGAACCTTTCTTCCCAAAGGGATGAGAAAGATTAGAGTCATCAGTTAAGGAAAAAAATGCTCTACTGTTCCATCAGGGGACATACCCCCTCTCCCCTGTCGCAACACTTTTGCAGGGCCATCTTTCCCAGAGCCCTCAGAATCTTCATACTTTGAGCCACACTCTCACTCAATATGGATCTTTCACCCCCAACATTTTCTGACCTCTCCTGGACCCCTATTTTGGTGTCCTTACCCTCTTTATCCTGTCTCTTTGGAAGGGGGCATTTTTGAAGGGGAATCAATATTTATAGGGTCTTTCCCAGTCTCTTCACCCCTCATCCGCTCACTGGTCAGAGTCTCCTCTACCCTGGGTAAAGTTAGTGAAGTAGGAGAGTACATGGTACGTGCAGGGTTCTTACTTGCTGAGTACGCTATTTCTGCTGCTGTCATGTTAGAGAACATAGCTGTTAATGCTGTTTTGCCCCGGCAGTCTTCTTCCTTTGATCGCGTGGGCAACCGGAACAAGGTTTTATCTCACTGGCGATCTCATTCGCTCTATTAGTTCTGTTGCAATTAAGATCCATACGCTACACAGATTACTTCCAAAGGGGCGTGCGATTTTAACTTTTACCGCTTTGCCTCTCTCCGCATGCTCAGATGATGACACTGCTCACAGGGCTTGTTCCACAGTACTCCCTGGCAGAAACATGGTGCCACGGGACACCAGTAATCACCAACAGTATCAGAATATCCACCACATGGCTCTTCGCGTCCGTCCTCTGAGTCGGCAGACCGGCTAGTGGCTGACCGCAACAGCAATCCACTCAGGAGGAGTGGTTGGACCCTTGCAGTTACTCACACGCCATCTTGCATACCGCTTGTCCCAACATTATCACCTTCCAAAATAAATACTAACATATTACTAAATATACACATACTATAAAAGAAAACATTATTTAACGTTTTCCAAATAAGTAAACAACTGGCAAAATAATTTAACCCCATGCTTGCAAAACCAATGAAAAATAACTACAAACTAAATAAACCAATAAAACTGAAACTACAATTAAATGAACACTATATAAACAAATCAAAAATCAACTTAAATCTGTATTATTCAAGCAAAGACCAGAATAACCGCAAAATCTGTGCTGGATTTCTTTCACAACAAGACTTCTAACTCAACTTTAGAAAGAAAGTAAAATATGACGCTTATATGATAATGTAGCAAAATAAAACTAAACTAATATAAAATATATAATAATCCTACCTAAATAAAAAACAAATATAAACATATCATAAAATAATTAGCAATAACAAATCTATACATAAAAGTTCCCACCCAATATACATGCTTTAAAATTACTTAGCTGAGGAATGTAAACCACAAAGCAAGTAAAAATTCCAGAGTTGTAGAAAATACAATATTTAAATAAATAATAAAAAAATGGAAAAATACAACTGTCTAAACCAAATCTTCCAACGCCATCTCAGTACGTAGAACCATATTAAAATGTGAAAAATAGATTTAAAAAAGAAATGCTCCATGAAAGCCCAAAAATTAAAGGAAATGTAAAATAATTATTTGTTTACTCAAAATTAATACACAGTTCCCTACAAAATCAAATAAAATGAAACCTTCTTCCAACCTCAAGTCTGGAATGAACAGTGGCTTTTTTGATAGCAAATATATCAACCTTTATAATATTTCTTATAGAAATAGAAACATACATCACACAAAAAATAACATCTCCGACATAAAAAGAAAAAGTGCATTTATCAAAACGATATATTACATAAATAAAGTGTATAAAAGTGAACAGTTTCATTACTGTCTTCTGTATACGGTAATACCTAACAAATCATTACCAAACTAGTAACTTTCAGCAATCAAATTCAGACAAAAAGTTTGCCAAATAGGAAAACAGAACTTATAAAACAGTATATAAGGACAGAACATGTAAAGCACTCAAATTGATGGACAGCTATTCCACAGCAAAGGATGCTGTCACTCTATCCAAATGGAAGCATTCCCACATCTATAGAATCAATTGACACACGGAAATTAACTCAATGCTCTAAATGATCGAGTACACTAATTCTGCACAATTGAAAAAAAAACATAATTTAGAGCATAATTTGTTTGCGAGATAAAAATAATTGTAACCAAAACAAATTAATTAAATTCAGAACACAGAAATGAATGTTTCAAACATGAACAAACAACTTCAAGGAAAGGGAAAAAAATCTGCAGACATGAAGAGCAAATAAAAGAACAGCTCAATGATTGCTAGTATAAAATGAAAAATGTTAAAAAATATCTTGTCTTGACATTTAACCCTATGTATTTTTTCTACATTTTTTTAAGTCCTCAAACAACCATTATATGCAAATTGCAGCCTGCCAGCTGTTCTCTACCTCCCCAGGCTTTTGCAACATCTCAATAGTCTTGCGCACAAGCCCTTCCAGTACCCTGGTTGCACGTTCCACGCAGGTGTAATCATAGGACTGATAGAGTTCAGTTTTTACATTCTTATTATCCCATTCCAATTCTGAAAAGCCTCCCAAATCTTAGAATGTGTATTAAACTCTAAACCAGTATCCTTTTTACAAGTGCTTTATGCCACCTGGAACTAGTCTATGCCGAGGGTTGGGGCAACTTCTATCCATTTTTTACAAATGTCTCGCCTAGCAAGGAGAACCACATAAAGGAGCAAGGCCTGCGTATCCCTAGTTAGGGGCGAACTCGGCTTATCTTCTACTCACAACATTATTAATGGTAAGTTTATTTTAATGTTGGCACATAGGAGTTCATTTATAGCCTTTTCCACTACGGACCAGTAATCCTCCAACAGAGTAAATTCAAAAAACATATGTCTGTAATAATCACTCAGCACACCACATCTATGACATCTTGGAGTAGCAGCTGTTACAAACTTTGCAAATTTATATGGTGTCCGATAAATTCTGATAACCGAAAAAAAATATTCCATTTGAAGGTTGATGGTTTGACTACTTTATAAAGCAACTTAAGAGAGTTGCCACAGCTTCTGTGGGTCTGACATCTGCATCGCTCCATCCCATATCTCATAGGGTGCTTTGATTTTTTTCCTCCTCAAAAAACACCAATGTTTGATACCAGTCGCTTACTTCCTTCTTCATTGGGGTTTCATTCTGGAGTTTTTCTCAAACTCCCAAAATCCTTCAGTCACATTCCTATTTGCCTCCCCCCAGGACAGCAGCTGGAGATGCTTAAACTTTGAAAGGGATCCCCTGTCTTTGCCCACAATATTTCCCATGGCACCACCTCTTTCATCATCATAAAATCCCACAAAAGCTCTATTCCAGCCCTCCTCAGTGGAAAACTTAATTGGTCTTGCAAACATTCCGGCGTGCCTGGCGAATCCCATATTGGCACCCCCTCCTGAATAGTATCCAATTCCAAGTGTGTTCCTATTTCTGACCCATTTAAACAAAAACCCTTACGCGCCCCACTCTTCTCCTCTAGCAAGCCACCCCACACTCTGTGCCCCAGTGTATATAATTTTTTGAAGTAAAGGAGTTAGGTTCTTAAAGTGTGGGAATGGCTGAACCTTATATATTTTATTTATTTATTTATTTAGAAGTTTTCTATAGCGCTAACAAGACCCGAAGGTAGCAGAGCGCTTTACAGTAAAGGAATGACAGGGTGAAACAAAAAGACACGTAACAAATAAAGGCGAACCTCAAAAGACAGTATTGGAGGAGGAAAAGTTCGTAACAGTAGGGCTTTTGGTAGAAGGATACAGAGCTAGCACATATTTCTGTGGGTGATCCTGGTCATCTAGGACCTAGGGAACGGATGAGGAACAAGGATTTAAGTTGGTTCTTGAATTCCGCATAGGACGGTATAGTTCTGATATGCGGGGGGATAGAGTTCCATATTTTGGGGGCATTTCCAGTGAAGGAGCAGTCCGCAGTTTTCTTCTTTCTGGTTTTTGGCAGGATGAGCAACAGGGAGTTGGAGCTTCTCAAATATCTACTTTGGCCTGCTTTTGTGAGCTTGTTTGCCAAATATTCTGGTTTTCCGGTGTGGAGGGCCTTGTGGGTTAGGCAGGCCGTTCTGAAGGTGCTACGCATTTTCACCGGGAGCCATTCAAGTTCTTTGAGTGCTGGGGAGATGTGGTCAAATTTTTTGCATCCTGTGATCATTCTTGCTGCCGCATGTAGTGTTGTTTTTAGTGGAGCTAGGTGCGATTTAGGGATACCTGTAAGGATTGAGTTCCCATAGTCCAGTCTGGATAGAACTAGAGATTGTGTGGCTAGTTTGAAGGTCCTTGTTTGGAATGAAAGGTTTGAGTTTGTTCAGCAGTCTGAGGTTGAAGAAAGCACTTTTTGCCGAGTTCTTAATGTGGTTTGTCAAAGTTAGTTTAGGGTCTAGGGTGAAACCCAGAGATTTAACGGAATCAGTTGGCGTGACAGAACCTTTAAGAGCATCGATCGACTTCAGCCACTCAATGATTTGAGGATTGTCTTCTTTGTTTGAGATGAGAAGAGTTTCGGTCTTGTCGGGATTAAGTTTCAGGTGGTTTTTTGTCAGCCAATCTTGAACATCGTTTAAGACAGCATTTAGTCTGTGGATGTCATTAAGTGAAGAGGTTTCCAGGTAAATCTGCGTGTCATCCGCGTAGAGGTGGAAGAGGATATTGGCATTCCTGAGTAGTTTGGCGAGCGGTTCCATGTAGATGTTGAAAAGCTGAGGAGAAAGTACCGATCCTTGGGGGACACCCTTGTTGACTTGCTGGGTTTCGGAGGTGAAGCTCTTCAGTTTTATTATTTGCGAGCGGTTATGTAGAAAGGAAGAAAACCAGTCAAGAACTACCTCGCCGAGGCCAGCTCTTGTTTGCAGAGTCTTGATGAGGAGCTTATGGTCCACCGTATCGAAAGCTGCGGATAGATCAAGGAGTATGAGAAGGCAGCACTTGTCAGCGTCAAGAGAGCCGTGAATGTCGTCTATGATGTTCAGCATCGCGGTTTCTGTGCTGAGGCCTTGTCTGAAGCCAGATTGGAGGGGGTTCAGGAGATTGATGTTATCCAGATGATGAGTCAATTGCAGGAGAACGCAGCGTTCCAATGTTTTGGCGAGTAGAGGGAGGTTCGATATGGGTCTGAAATTGTTCAAGTCAGTAGTGTCAAGGCCGGGTTTTTTCAGCAAAGGGGTGACTTGTCCCATTTTTAGACAGTCGGGGACCACTCCGCTTTGTAGGGAGCTGTTTATGACTTTGCCCCAGATGGGTGCTAAGGTGAGCTTCATTTTTTTGATAAGTGAGGGGGGAATGGGGTCTGAGATCTGAGCTGATGGTTTGGAGGTTGAGATCAGCGAGATTATCTCGGTTTCCTGCACGTGGCGAAAGTTTAGCCAAGGGAGGGGGGCCAGAAGGGAGGGTCTGAGGGATGGCCGCGTTGCTGATGTCTAGAGATAGTTCGATTTTTAAGACCTTGTCGTTGAAGAAGCTGGCGAAGTTGTCGCATAGTTCTTTGGACGCCTGCAGGGGTGAGGGTAGAGGCTTAGAAGTTTGATGTCTGATTATGTTGTAGAGCTCCTTAGGTCTGTTTTTGGAGTTGGCTAGTGCCTCTCGGAAGAAGCTGGATTTCTTGTTTTTGATATGGTTGTTATACTTCCTGCGGGCTATTTTTATTTGTAGGCGAAGGATGGCTGTTGGGTTGTTTCTCCACTTTCTTTCTTTGGCTCTCAGGGTTCTTCTTTCTGCGTTGAGGTCCGCATTGAACCAGGTTCTAGAAGGGGTGGCACGGCTTCTTTTGAGCTTTGGAGGAGCCAGATTATCGAGAAGGGAGACTAGCTCAGAGTTGTAGTGTTCAATGAGATCGTTGGTCGAAAGGAGTGGAGAGTTGTCTGGAAGAAGTGAACTTAGCTGACCTTCTAGAAAGTCTAGGGGTACTTGGGAGAGGTTTCTCAACCATTTGGGGGGGTTTTGAGGAGGTTTAAGCGGGATGATGGGGTGATTGATGTGAAATAGGATCAGATGATGATCTGACCAATCAACGGGAAGTATGTGGTTGATCTGGATTGAATTCTTTTGTGCAATGATGGCGTCCAGTGTGGCTCCTTTGTAGTGAGTCTCCTAAGTGCAATGTTGCGTGAGGTTGTTATCGGCGAGGAGGCTGGATAGCGATCTAATTAGAGGGTTGTGGGTTTCATTCCATCGGAGATTCAGGTCACCAAGAATTAGGTTTTTGGAATCACCGAGAGCGTCTTGAGCGATCAGGTTGGATAGTTGGTCTCCAAACACATTGTTTCTGCCCGGGGGGTGATAGAGTAGATGGCATAGTAGCGAGTCATTGTCTTTGGTTTTGATGACAGCGGATAGACATTCAAATGAGTCGTATTCAAAGGAGGAGGTTTCTGTGATGTTCCAGCTGTCCTTGTGGATGATAGCAACCCCACCTCCTCGTTATATACGTTTATAGAAAAAATATGCCAACCCACTTTGTTTGGTTTGCTCTAAATTATTAGCAACAGATCAATATTAATTTTGATGTGTTAGGTATATTTATTTTTACCTTCTTTTTAGATACTCTTTTTTGAAAAAATCATTAGTTTCTATGTCAGAAAAAACAACACAACATATATAACAAATATATACATCAACTTATACACAACATTTACCAAAAAACATTATTACAAACATAGATACATTCACTATACACTATACTTTCATTATACACAACATAGCTTATGCAAATCTATTTTAGACTGTTCCAAATGAAAATATCAGCTCCTCGCCTTGTTAACCATCAGTGATTTACAATTAAAGGAACAGTAGTGAACAAAGTCACGTTCAACCGGAGATAACACACAATATCAATTCTGTGAGTCAATGGTTATAAATATTTTTAGATTTTATCTCCGTTCTGCCGACGCGTTTCGAACACCACACAACAGTTATGGGTTCTCCTCAGGGCCTTGTCACTTCTATCTGCATGTGTATTGGAAAAAAGAAAAACACCAAACAATGTTTCAGTGTAAGTCTCTCTAGCCTCATATTTTTGCAGTGCTTACATTATACTGCATATAGGGTCCATGTTACCTTTCATGTAGCTGTAGTTGTCCTATGTCAGAATATAAGTCTTTAGAGCTGCAATCTAAAGGATATTAATGAATCCTATTAGAGCCAGACTTGGATTGAACCTTTAGGTTACTTTAACAAAAACACTGCAAGACATACCTTTTTCAGTCTTTTTGGGTCCGTGTATGGGCGTCTCCCTACGGCTCGGAAACACTTGTCACCTACGGGCAATGCAGGGTTGGTTTACTAATTGCGGGCTTGTATTACCTCTCAAACGTGTACAACAACTTTTAGCTATCTTCCTACCTTCTAGGGTGCACCGATAACTTTGGGAGCTTTTCACGGAGCGCCTGGGCGAATGGCTCAATATATATATTAAACAATAGGGGACAAATGGGGCAGCCCTGTCTCATCCCTCTTAAGATCATAAAACTCTTATTAAGAGCTCCATTGAGGAAGATCCTGGCCATAGAATGAAGATATAGGGCTTTTAGTGTAGTTAAAAAGGAGGGCCCAAACCCCATAATCTCTAGTACTGCCCATGAAGACTCCCAGCAGACTCGGTCAAACGCCTTGGTGGCGTCCAATGTGACCACCGCCAAAGGAGCTGACCTCGCTGTAGCTATATCAATACACCCAAATAACTGCTGAGTCAATTCATGCATTTGTCTCCCAGGAATAAACCCCTTTAGGTCTTCATGTATCAGCTGAGATACAACTCTAGACAGCCCCCCTGATAAAATGCTGACGAAGATCTTATAATCTGCATTTAGCAGCGATATCATCCGATACGATTCAGCCTTTACCGGGTCCTTAGCAGGTTTAAAGATCAGGACTATAGAGGCCTCCCTCCAGGCTTCTGGGACTTGCGCCACCCCCTTATAAATCCTACTAAACAGGTAATAGTTCTTCTGTTACCATTTTGTATACTTCTGATGACACGGCGTCGAGGCCAGCCGCCTTCCCATTGTTGGATCTTTTAGTTGCTCCCTTGCTCTCTTCTTGCGCAATTGGGGCTTCCATCATTTCCTTCCCTTCCTCATTCATTGCCGGGAGACCAAGCAAGCTAAGCCATCTTCTTACATTTGGAGAATCAGGAATGATATTTTCTTTATAAAGTTGCGAAAACAGTGCTACTATATGTTCCTGCATAGTTTCCCAGCTGTCCAGATTCACCCCATAATCACTTTTGAACTCCTTCATATCACTTCTTGATCTTACAACCCTGGCTTTCCAGGCTAGCAAGGCTCCTGCTTTCTCGCCATACTAAAATTCCTTCATATTCGCTGCTTGTCATCTTGCCTTACACTTTCGTTCCAGCCTGATTTTGAATTCTCATTGGACCTCTCCTAGGCTCCATTCGGTCTTCTCCCTTTCCTCTTCCGTGCTTATAGTATGCAAAGCCTCCTCTAAAATCCCAACCTCCATTTCCAAATTTGGTAGTTCTGCCTGGTCTTCTCGATTTTTTGCACAGGTGAAGTTTTTTAGGATCGCCGCATATATGCCGTAAAGGCATCCCATACAATTCCAGTGAGGGCAGTATCTTTGTTGTTGACAAAATACTGTATTGTTGCTTTCTTCAGAGATATCTCCACCCCCTCTTCTAAAAGCAGGGCACGCTTTAGCATCCATCTCCTAGCTGGCTGCAGTCCAAATGCTTGTAAGGTTACTATAACGGCTGAATGATCTGAAATGTGAGCTGGGAGGTGTTCGATCTTTTTATTATTCGTTGCAAAACATCTATCAATTGAAAAATAATCTAATCTAGAAAAGTGATGGTGCTTTTTACTGTGATACGTGTGCTCCGTCATCCGTTCCTCATTTTAGGGACATATGCACTCTCCCTTCTTGTTGAGTGGTCTAATACAGGATCCATCATTACATAAACACCCCACCCACAATTGCAGGGGCTGGAATTCCTGCTAAATCTACAATGTGCTGTGGATTGCCCTCATTGGCCCAGTAACACCCACACAGAAGAAATCTCTATCCGCCCACTTTAAACAAGCTAAAGCCCATCTACCTGAGCTGTCCGTACTTGACTCCTTAAATTCTATCCCACATCCACTCCTACCTAGGATTGCTACACCCTTACAACATTGTGGTTGAAGCAATGAGGTTTTGGACCCATCCACACGTACCAAAAAGCTCCTTACTTTCATTTGCTACTAAGTGCATCTCCTGTAAAATCATAATTTGTGCTTCTCTATTTTTTATATACTCTATCATTTCCTCTGTCTGGGTTTAGACCTAAACCTATTCACATTTCATGAAAGAATGTCAATGCTTGGAATGCTAGCCGTAATGCTTCCCTCGTTGTTCTGTTCCTTGCTTCTTTACCACATTATTTAAATTCTCCTTCTTGAAAGGTTCTGAGGACTTTTCTTGGTTTTGTTCCCTACTGCTCCCCACCCGTACTCCACTCTCCCCAGATCTTATCTTAGAGCTTGATTTTGCCTTCCAAGTTTGGAAATGTCAGATACGTTCTTCTCGACATCCTGTTTCACTGTGCCTACTTCTTCCTCCAACTTCTTAGTACGTAGGATTACTTCAACCAGCTTCTGTGTTAGCTCAGAACATGAAGCTTGAATGCCTAGTTGATTTGCCTCTGAGACCTTGAAGCACTTTTTAGGTCTCACATAGGCAGCGCATGCTCTGCCGCTACGAGGCATCAAGTAGTCAGTAGACAGGGTGAAACTCTACCCATTGAGTTTATATTTGTTATTTAGCTTGCCATTGGTTATATCTGGCATTGCTATTTTTATGTAGCTTATTGATTGGCTGGTGGATTGAAAAATGACTTCTGTTCTGCTTCCGATTTGCAGGATGCAGCACGGACCAACTACAGTTTATTTCCGTTATCTATTCCTCTAGGGACTACTTGTTTTTTAATTTGCGCTCAGCGCACCATGCCCATTTTCACTTTCAAAGCAGGGACAATGGCGGCCGTCGTCATGACTGTGCACCCGCCCTTCCCGCTCTCTCTCATGGTAACTAGTGTCTCCCTTTCGCTTAGGACTAGAACTGTCTGAGCTGACAAGAATCAGTTTCCTTCATTTCAGCACTCGCCCTCGTGAAATGCATCATCCCAAGAAAACATGGCGCTAGGTGCCGAGTCAGCAGCCCGTCTAATCACTTTCTTGGAAAGCATCCTTTATAATCAGATTTTGACCGCAGAGATGGCGCCCCGAGGCTGAAATGTACATTCGCACAGCAGATTACGTCACCGCCGGCGAAATAAGTGGCCCTTTAAACGAAAAAAATGGGAAGAAACTGGTGACTGCTTGTTTTTTTTTTGTAATCTCTAAATTTTGAGCATGAAATGCTAATTACTCAGAATTTTCCCGTAGAAAAGCAGAATGCCTAAGTATGTTTCGTGGCTTCCTAGTAGAGGACGCAGTACTTTGGCCAATTTGTTCTTAAATATTTGCTCCTTACCATTTTAAATGTCATAAAGAGCCCTGCATTTAGTATGACACTAAAGCAGCATCCTTGGGTGCGCACAGTATTGTGGGTATGCAGATTGCTGGTGACGTGCAGAATGTTCCTCTGGAGCATCCTGCCCTCTAGCGACAAGAGAGAGCGTTGCACCTCCCGCTCCGTCGCGCAATCATGCGTCGATCCTAACACACGGCACCTGCCGTCGCTTCGGTTCTGCGTCACTTGACCCTGTGACGTCTCTCATCATCCAGTGTTGCATGAGCTGCGATGGCACCTCCCTGAGGAAAGCAGTGGGTTCCTCCTCTCCTCAGCGGAGGAAGCGGCCGAGGAGTCTCCGAGCAACATCCACCATGACGGCTCTAAACGTCCTCCATATACTGAACCATTCCTGAATAAACACATGTAAAGTAGCCTCTTGTCTACATACATCAATCAGCAGGTCCAGAGCCCTGCTCTGTAAGCCACAGTGCTGACATTTTAATAAAGAACACAGAGTTTGCTATGGAGAAACCCTTCAACATTAAAAGCTCATCCACTTATCACGGCCACTCGAAATGGACGTGAACCAGAGTGCTGGTAAACTAAGACAATGACTAAGATGTACACGTCTGGCGTCCGCGCAATCATGATAAAAATATAACTTACTAATGGTAGAGCGACTTTACAATATTGACGTGTCTACAACTACAGATGCTCCTTTAAATATTAAACACATGCCTGTTTCACCTATAGTGATGAATCAGGTGTTTGCTGCAGTGGCTTCTGGGTATGCAGATATTTGTAGCCAGGCACAGCGCCCTCTAGTGACCAGGAAGGCACCTGCAGCAGCCGCATGATGACTTGTACTCTGGATCTAGGCGGTGGGCGAGTCTCAAAATCGAATAATAATCATACATTTTAGGACAGGGATGTGGGAGATTTAAAATAAAAATCGGGAGAATGAAAATCCCCTGTTGACAAGAATTTGCAGTGCGATAGGTCTCGCATTACTGAATGTTTGAGCTAATGGTGTTGCATTATTATTAGCAATGCCAATAGCTCAAACTTTAATAATGTGTGACCTATTGCATTGCAAATTCTTGTTTATATCAATCTTCAGATCCAATAATGTACTTGCCAGTGGGATTCCTGCATCTTTGCTTACTTCAAGCATTTCCATATCCGTGCTACTTTGTCTATCCCCATTTACGTCTTGGAGCAGAACTTACTGGTCTTCAGGCGATGCCAGTACCGCAAGCCTATTGCTCAAGGGGACTGGTATACTATCTCCCTGCGGTGCCCGCGTCTCATCCTTTGATGCACTCAATTCCACCAAGCCACCGGGACTATGAATCATAACATAACACTAAACTTATGATGCACTAACCGTAGTTCATATAAAATACTAGTACACTACACAACAACAACAAAAACCACAATGAACAAACCCTAACAGTACCTAACGACCTTCCCCTACTCTTGAATTTCCTTAAAAAAGTATTTAAAATAAACTTACCTTAACTGATGCGACACAGCTTTGAACTGCAATCTTCTCCCTTCAAAAACGACCAAAAAGTAGGAACGATAGGAAAGATACAAGATAATGATCTAAAAAAAAGTCTATTCCTCATTAAATTCAATGTAAAATTAAAATCTTAAATAAAAACATGTATTAAAAATGTATACCTATGTTATGAATGTAAAACATATTTTTGGTTATGTTAAACATTGAACAATATATAGCAATAAATATTACAACATACATAATATTTTTACTATTAATTAACAATATTTCATATCTTTTTGTTATAAAAATATGATTTACTGTTTATAAAAGTATAACAAAGTTTTGATGTGTTTGAAAAAATAGATATTTTTCCACAATGCTTTCCTAACTATATAATGTTTATGTTTTTTATACATTAAATAATGTTTTATGAACTATGATATTATTTAATCTTGCAAATATTAATTATAAAAAAATAAAATAAAATAACTAATAAATGCTTACAAATATATTGAATAATGTAATATACATTGTGAATGTATGAAAAATGTTGTAACTGTTAGAAAATAAATATGAAATGAATATATGTATGGAGGAAACCCAGATATTTATTTTTACATTAAAAAAATGCATATGTTTTTAAACTTTTGCCTTATATAACGGCCATTCTGACACAGAAAGACATTGGAAAAGCAGCTTTGGGGACCCCCAGCAGGGCCCATTGGGTGCAAGACTGCTGAATGGGGGGCGTAGGGGACACCTATGGTGCCCCCTTTTAATCCCTGCACCATGTGCCTGCCACCGGGTGCAGGGATGAACTGAACCCCTGCTCTTTGCTATGAGAGCATGCATTCCATTCGGATAGGAATTCAGTCAAATCCTAAATCCTGGTCTGGAACCGACGACTGGAGGTTGTTCGGTTCCAGTTCCAGAACAATGTCAGATGGACCCTGGTCCATCTGGCATCGTCATCAGCCCCTAAGTCAGGGAAGGTGCTGGACACTAAACATATAAATAACTATTCCCACTCTAAACTACATTAACTCTAGTAAGGTGCAGGACAATAAACATATATAATTTACTATTCCCACTCAACTACATTAAATAAGGGAAGTTGCTGAACACTAAACATATATCATCTACTATTCTCATTCCAAATTACATATAATTCCAAACATTCCTATATATTTAACCCTTCCAAATGTATAAAATTACACCAATATACGTTAAACTTAACCACCAACACACTACGGTCCAGATTCTGATGCAGTTAGGAATGGCTCCGACCAACTCATGGGACCTGCCTGTTTGGATTCCTTTCCAACCGCACCATTTCGATTGGCTCGGTTGTAAAGAAATCTGACTCAGAGAGCCTGTTCACCATCTGGAAACCCTTCAGTACTCTCCTGGCTGGCTCTAACCGGCCGAGGGAGTACGATGGCAGTTTCCCGCTGCCTATCTGTGCCAGCCTTTTCAACTCAGGAAGGCAGTGGTAAACTGTCTTTGAGGGCCCCCAGCAAGGCTCCCATGGGTGTGAGGTCTCCGAATGGCAGCATACAGGCACCAATGGTGCTCCCCTGTTGATTCCCCGCACCTGGTGGCAGGCACCTTGGGGTGCCTGCCATGGGTTGCAGACATGAACTGCACCTCTGCACTTAACAATGTGAGCTTGCATTTCATTCAGAAAGAATGCTCCCATTGTTAAATATAGGAGTGCGACCAAACAGGGTTCAGTTGCATCCTACTTGCAGGTCTGGAACTGACGATAAGAGGTTGTTCGGTTTCAGTTCCAGACTCCTGTCGGTCTGATATCGGAATCAGCCCCTAATATGTTAAAACAAGTTATAAAATATTTGAAATATGTACAACAAATGAAAACAAATAATTAACATCACACATATATACATTTAAAATCATGTTAAAATTTGTAAAATATTCAAAAAATAAAGCAAAATTTGAAAAAAAACTTATAATAAAAAAAATGTCCATACAAAATAAAACAGGACAATAACCAAAAGAAATATATATTTTCTTCTATAAACTTTCAAAATTAATCTCAACATTAATAAAATAAATTAACACAAATGTATTTCCCATTACTTTTATAATTCAGATATAAACACAATGAAACATTTTTTTTCACTTTTTATTAATAAAATATGCAAATATAAAAACAACAAAAAATAATAAAACTTTAAGGCAAAACCCAAGAACCAACAACATTAAAGAATCAAAAATATAGCACTATTTTCTACAAAATATTCTTATTAAATAAACTTAAAATCTTCTAAAAAAATAAAATAAACAACACAACATAACAACAAACTAAATAATACAAAAATTGCAAATAACAAAATGTCTAACTATTTGAATTTGTATTTCAAGGAAATACAACAAACAAATATTTAAAATAAAAAAATAAAATTTCCATTTTTAAAATTCAATTGGAAATAACAAACATCCCCCATAATTTTTACAACAAAATAATCTCACACACATTATACCCTATAAACCCCAACTAGGTAAATATAGATGCATTTTATTTAACATTAATGTCTTTTTCACCAACATTTTTAACACTTTTTTAAAACACTTCCCACCCTTATCCCCTATAAACCCAACATCCCACTACTAAAAAACAAAATTACATTTCAATGTTTTTCCAAATTATTAATAATACTCCCCACCCTTATCCCCGATAAACCCAACTTCCTGCTCCTAAAAAGATTTTTTTTTAACTTAAAATATTTGTTAAATATTTTTATTTTTTTACATATTTTAAAACACTACCCAGCCTTATCCCCTATAAACCCAACACAATGCTCATAAAAAATTAATAAACAAAAAAATGAATACAATTATTACAATAATGTAAAAAATCTAAAAGATACATTAATACACTTAAAAAAACTAAACAAATTACACTATATGACATTAAAATAACAACATTTTCTACATCAATATTTTTAACATGAATAATCAACAGAACACCTCAATTTAATATTCTTGACCTCGATAGTACATACCATGATTTTTTTATAAAACGTTATTTAAAACACAATATTTGTATACCATGATATTTTAAATTAGATATTCTGTCCAAACACCCTGTGTAGACAGTGAGCTAGGGGGCACCCCGCATTGTTGCCCTCAGCATAATAATTTTGTTTGGTACAAAGTAGTGTATGCTCTACCACATCTACAACTAGTGCCCTGTGCTGCTTCCTAGCTGAGTGGAGCGGCCTCCACTGAGGGGAGCGGCCTACATGTTCTATGTGAACCTTTATGCATATGTGACTCCACTTGGTCCTCTATGGCGGAGCATTTCTCCTGTATGACTTTGTGTAGTTTTGTGGCTAGAGCTATAAAAGCCACTTGAACCACAGCTTTGAGTGTATCCCACAGCAATGATATACATCTGAATAACCTCCTGGAGATCCCTAACAGTAGGTTCGTAGGTTAGCAGCTTGTGATTTAGCCATCATGTATGGGATCATGGACTATGTGTAGGTAGATGTAGAGTAATGGGAATTGGGGTGTGATACAACAGGGTCTCCATTCCAATGTCTGTGTGTTGGACTGCTAGTACAAGAGAGATGGCAACCAGAAAATAATATATTCTAGTTTATGTCTGGTGGGAACCTAAAAAAAAGAATAAGGGGCCAATTACGCTGGAGGTGAGACCGCCACGACAGCCTGTTGGTGGCAGTCTCATCACCATCATAGACACTCTTCCCTCCTGCTATATTACCACGGCAGGTTTAGTCATGGCAGTTGGAAACACCAACCGCCACACACTGGTTCCTTGAGCCAGCTGGTGTGGCGGAGTTTCTCGCAATCCATGCAATGGTGGAGGTGCCTACCAGATACAGCCATAGGGATTACGATGTCCCTCTACGTCAGCCAACTCGTGGCAGTTCACCCGCCATGAAAAGTCTTGCAGAAAGGGACATTGGGGGCTCATAGCGGGCCCCCCTTCCCTCCTGGCCCTTGATTTTTGGTTTAGCGGGCACGGATGGTGCCCCCTACATATCTCTGCACCATGTGGCAGGTGCTGCATGGTGCCTGCCAAGTAGTGCAGGGATATGCTCCCTGTTTATTTCTTGCACTGCCGAGTGTGCTGCAGCATGCAGGACCCACCGCAATACAAAGTTAGGTACTGCGACTGCCTTGGAGGCGATCGCATTGTAATAAGGATGATGGGGCAGCGAACAGCAGACTAGGTGCATCTTAAGAACTGGTGGACCGTCAAACAAAGGTAGATGTAAATGTAAATGTGTGTAAATAATAAAATAAAATAAAAATGTGTGTAGATAATAATTTTGACCTCTATAATCTAATCCAATATACTACATGATGAGGGTCCATGTCTCTTGCGAGAGTCCTACAGGTGGCCAGCATCTACCTGTAAAGGGACTCCCTTCATACAAATGTTGGATCTTCAGGATCTGTTCTCCAAGTCCTCTAGATTTTAGCTGAGATCAGCATTTTGATCTTGAACCTCAAGGGTATGATGAATGCATGCTTCCAGTTCCTCTTCTCGGGCATTGTTTCCTTGCTCCAATGTGTCAATTAGTTGACCTAGTTTCCCCACCTCTCTACAAATTTCTTTAATGTTTCCAGCAACTTCCTGTTTCAGGGTCGCTATATCTTCCTGTATTGCTAGTAAGAGGGTTTCCAGGAAACCTTGAGTCACGTGGGATCCATCGTCTGCGGGCTTCTTCCTGTTTGGGACATGTATGGAGTTCAGAGTTCATTATCCCATCCCCATGTTTTGCAGCAGTCTTAGAAAGCAGGTCCTTAATGGACTGATCCCTCTTGCTGTGTGAGGCCATCATTTCTACAGGGCAGTGGCTTCCACTGTGTGGCTGCACTAGGAGTGACCAGAGAAGTGGGGGGCTCCCTTCACAAACTGCATCCACGCGGATCTCTTCCAACCTCGGCACCTGCCAGTTAGTGTCTCCGCTGGGGCTGATTCAAGGAAGGCAAAGCTGGTTACTGGCAGAGCCTTATGATTGGAGAAGAAAGAATCAACAGTGCTCCCCTCTCAGATCCAGCAGGGCATGGTCCCCAAATGGTTGACGCAAAGGTTCTGCCACCTCATTTATTCTGAGCCTCCCAAGCAGCTGTGTCCATCCATTATGCAACCAGTCATCCTTTATAGTTAGGGTGAATATATTGGGTCAGTTGCTCCAGGACTATCAAGTATGCTGTCCTACAGGGCCCATCGCCAAGTAGGAGGCCGACACTGCCACTGTCAAACCAGCTCATCAGTTTCACCCATTCCCCGCCCCAGGTTGTACACTATCGAGCAGGGTGCTGCTGCTCACTGGTTGGGAGATAATAGAAAGACAGTGGCCACAATTTTCCCAGGGATGTGTGTCCCACCTGGCCACTCTGGGGCTCCAATCCACAGCCCTCCTCAACGGGCATAGCTCCACCAGACACTCTAGGCAGTCGGGGTAGGCTGCTTCCCCTCCAAGCTGCATCGCTCCCCACAGCAGGATCCATGGCTCTCGGAAGCCCGCGGTTGAGTTCAGGAAGTCTCTGTAGACTCAGGTGCAGCCACTGATCTCTGGTGGGGAGACCACCAGATTATCCCCTTCAACAAGAGACTGGGGCAAGCAGGTGTTCCAGGCAGTCATGATGTAGTCTTCAGGCAATGACCTATCCTCTCCGCAGTCCCCCAGCATCAGGTGGCCCACAGGTGAACCTGGGTTCAACACTAGACCTACCAAAATGGCTGTCACCACAAGGCCTCCCAGGTCCATCGGGCCAGCAAGGTTGTGCGCCAACTCTATTGGCCCTTTTCTCACAGTCCAGCAGGTAGTTCTCAACAGAACAGGCCCAGTTCTTCTTGAGGTCCAATGTGTGAAGCGAAGTTCAGCGGTCCAGCTCCTACACGGGTGCCATTTTGGACACACCCCTTTTATGTGATTGAAATGAAAGAATTACATTCTTTTTTTAATCTGGTTGCACAAAAGGCTCAAAAGTATTCAAGTAAACGTGTGAAACTTCCTCACACATGCATCAGGAGTAGTTACAGATCCCGGGTCCCAGGACTCGCTTCGATCTCTGACGCTGGTACTCATGCCTGGGTTTTGGTGACTCAAATAATAGCATATTGCCTGACTAGAGAGATTTCATAAGAGCACATATGCATAAACAATAACTTAACATTGAAGATCAAAGTTAATAAAATACTCTGAGATTCAGACAAAAGGTAGTTCTTTGTAAAGGATGTATCAACAGTATCAGTCAGCTCATATGGTCCTTTAACTATGTTGAGACTCGAGGTCTGATTTATAGTTTGAAAATGTGCTACTTTATTACAAACGCAACAGATATACTGTTTGCCTTAACATAAGAGCATTAGATTCTACTGCACTTCTCATAAAGTGGAAAGGGTACCCATCATGTCTGTGAAGAGTAAACATCCACCAAACTCTAAATGAGATTCATAGTTCTTCTGCAGGTAAATAAAAAAAAAATCTTAGTCCAGAAGTATACTGATGGCAATGTTAAAAAGATATGCACACAATCCAAATCAAAGTCTGTAAGTGTTTATTAGCAATAGAAAAAGTGATCTGGGAATCACAGATCTGGGTGACTAGGTGATGCCTAGTTCCCCATGAGCATTAAAGCTATACAAGCAAAGAAAACATACAGATTTGTATTTTTTCACTTAACCAGCTCCAATGATCATATGAGAAAACAAAAAGAAAGGCAATAGAGAAATGCATTCTCTGAGGTAATGGGATAGTGTACACAAAACCTTCACAGTGATACAATCATATAAGTGTTCAACTTGGTACTGCTTAATCATTGTGCATTTAATGTATTCTACCTTAAATCAAACACTCACAATACAATAAGGAAGAAAAACAAGTTGTTCATTTACACCACCACATATCACATAAATTGCTTGGCCAGACTAAAATGCCAAGATCCGGTAATCCCCAATTTGCCCTGGCCAGCTTTTCATTTATAATACATATAGAAAAAAAATCACATTTACAAAGACTCACATTATATTTGTTAAAAATAATTCTCATAAAGACCCATTCCATGAGCTGATTACGCTTACGGTGAGACCACCACAGAGAGGCTATCGGAGGCAGTCTCCCCGCCATCGTAACTAACTTTACTGCCCGCCATATTGTGATGGCGGGCAGACATGTGGCGATCATAAAGACCAACCGCCATGCATCCGGTGGGCTCTTTGAGCCTGCCGGTGCTGCGGAGGGGCTTGAAGTCCCTACAATGCTGGGAGTGACTACCAGGCACTGCCATAGGGATTACGATGTCCCTTTCCGTCAGACGTTTCTGCAATAAAAAGGTTGGTGGAATCGAATATTGGGGGCCCATAGCGGGCCCCTTTTCCCTCCAGGCCCACAGACACTGAACCTGGAGGGGAACCAAATGGACCTCCCTACATAACCCTGCTCCATGTGGCAGGCACGGCGTGGTGCCTGCCGTGTACTACATGGATATGTGTGGGGACTGTTTTGTATTGCGGCGGGTGCTGCTGAGCGTAGCATCCGCCACGATACAAAACATGGTCAATACAACCGCCACAGTGGCGGTCACATTATAAATTGCCCTGTGTAAATGTAAATGTAGGTGTACTTATATAGCGCAACCTGTCACCCAAAGGGCATCCTGGCGCTTGCTTAGGGAACCCGTCCTGGTATTCCCCTGTGAGAGGCCCCGGCAGGGTATCCACAAGGTGAAAGCCAGGCATCCCGCCGCAAGGGGCCGTTGTGGAGATTAAACAAGCTATTGCCCAGAGTCGCAGAGCGTGAACCCGTGAGTCGAGAAGGCCCCGGAGCGAGAATTATCGAGACCGTGGAATTTTTAGCCCTAGACCCGTCGAGGCGGGGAATTGAACCCTGGTCCAGGGCCGATCTCAGCTTCCGGGTCTGCCGCCTCTAACCCCTGAGCCACACTTCTCCACTGTGTGACTGCCGCATTGTAGGTGGGCGGTCTGAATCCCCAACACGATTGCAGACGAACTGAAGTTTGTCCGCCATTGTAATCAGCCTGTATATTCTTTAAAATGCAAGCATGATTTAAAGTGCCTGATTTTTCTAAACCATGCTCTACAATGGCAAATTTGTAAAGACTTTAATTTATTTTTTAAAGTGACAGATACATAGTTTACTATGCATACTACAAAAGTGATGGTACTGGATACTATGAATGTTTTCCTTAACATTTTCCTAAGTCCCTATGCATCCTCATTTTAAAATACTAAAAAAAGTGTTTTCCTAGGTGCAATCTTCAATTGCAAAATCAACCCATATTTTTCCTATAAGGAGGCAGTTTATTGACCTGGGCATAGAATTAGTATTCTCTCACACTAACTTTCTCATCTTACTACACCATTCCCCATGGGTAGGACTAGCTAAACATATCCTTAGTTATAATGGAGAGCTACACAATAGCTGAGATATATTTACATTGTGTAATTTATTTCCTAAACTGAGAAAGAATAGCGAGGTTTAACTGGGAAACAGGGGATAAGGGCATATCTTGCCATTAATGAAATATGTGCCCAATATTCAGTTACTGACTCGCATATCCAGAATGCCTGTTCTCAATCTTCTGATCTATTGCATCTGGAACATTTTTGATTAATAGAGCAGGCACTGGTAGAACAACATATTCGCAATGTTAAGCTACTAGAGCCAGGTGTTGATGCTACGAACCTTCTAATAAATACAATCAACGAAAAAGAAGTTAGTAAGGCTATAAAGAAACTGCCAATGTCCAAAGACCCGGAGGAAAATGGCTTTGGGGCAGAAATGTATAAATGTTTTAATTGTATGTTGATGGCTCCTCCTCTAACTAAGCTGTTTAATTCCTTTTTATTTAGTGGATTTATTCAACCCTCTTTTAAAATAAGGTGTATTAATTATTTTTTTTTAATGGAAAGACAAGTTTGAACCATCCTATATGCCTCTAAAACTTCCCAATACAGATTATAAGATTATTGCAAAAAGTTTGCAAAATCCTATTTAAAGTCTGAGTAATATTTTGATCCACCATGACCTAAATGCCTTTTTTAGAGGTTAAATAATAATAATAATTAATAATAAACAATTCCTATTTGTAAAGCACAAACATATCACCCCCTTAAGGGTTTCAAGGCTATGTGGGCCATCGGGGAGAATAAGTGAGCTATTGCTCAGAGTCACATGATGCTGAGCTGAGCTGCTGCTTGCCTTTGAACCGTGAACACGGTGCTCTGGAGTCAGTCTGGTTTCTGCGGGCTAACACGTATTAGCCAGCTCAGTTTATCAATCTTGTCATGATGGATAATATTCCATTGTCCATAGTGCGGATAGGTGCTAAAAATCCTCATGAGCTGGGTTTTTATCAGGTTTTTAGAAAAATGCAAGTTTCAACCACTGCTTGGGAGGTTTATTACAAGACTCTATGAAAATACATCGGGCCAAGTTTTATTTAATTTTATTTGACTAGTATATGATCATAAGCACGAAAAAGTAAACAAATAGATCACATTAAAATACTGAATAAATGTACAATATATCATCAGTTTATGACACATTTTTGTACAAATCATTATTTACAATACTTTGAATAAAATCAAATTACCGAACTCTCATCATGCAACCTATCTTCTAAAGTGCTCGTGCTCACATAGAACTCGATGGTTCCATGCATCAGCGAGTAAAAACTAAGACAAGCCGCTGTCTTCTGTCGGAAGCTCTGTGATATCTAAAAGATAAAATGTTGAAACTATCCATTTGGCTAAATACAAGATAAAAATCTGTATTATCTCAGTTACGCAGAGTGCAGGACCTATGCCAATTAAAAAAATTATTAAGTCTGATTTCAACATTACATTTTTGCTATAATTCAAGACGTCAACAATACATGTACCGGATTGACTTCTGACCACAGGATAACTTAAACTTTTTTTTAAATTTGCAAGATGTAAGCCAGGCAAAAAATAGGTACCTGGATACAAGGAAGACTATCCATTCTACATTTTCCCTTCCTAAGACGCGCATAGCCTTGATGTGGCTTTAAACAGAAAGTGATCGACACACAGCAATTATCTACCTTATCCTAGTTTTTGAATAAGCTAGACAGAAGACCATAAAATGTTCGAGTGATTCTGGTGAATAATTACATACTGGGCATTATTTTTACCCGTCCTTCCATCTGCGTGTTACTAAATTAACAGGTAGAGTGCCATATCTTAATTTTAAGCAAAATGATCCAGCTTCTGGAGGCTCTATCTGGTTCAACATTATCTCAAAAGACAGAGTCCATTTTAAATCCATTAAAACATTTAAGAGACTATGCAATGTTTCAAAGAGCCAAGTACTTAGAATGCAGCCCCAATATCTTGCCTTTAGTTTTGCTATCTGCCATTTATCTTGCTTTCCCGGGTTATTCCAAACATCTTCTAGGGCCAATTTTGCAACAATTTTTTCAAATTTTTTAAACAGATGCTCCTACCCCACTCATCGAATGCTATTAGCTCTGACACAGCTTGTTTAATTGGTATCTGTGATTTACCTTTCCAGACGTGATTGCATGATTTCAGTATGGCTGTATGTGATATAGACATTAAACCTAAGTCAAAGTGCACCGGAATGAGGGGGGTACTATCTGGCAATGACAGAGTAGCTCTAACAAATTTTCTGTCTCCCAAATCCAGCCCTTTCGAATTTTCAAAACTGTAAAATTCTCCTCCATAAAGGGCAGCTCCTAGTCCCCTTTCATGGTAAATTTCCAATACAGGGTGGAAAATAGGGGGATAGTTTGACCTCTTCAGTTGCTTCATCACTGCGGCTCCAGCATGTTGGAAAGAATTTGGGCTTTTCAGGATTTGAGCTGACTAGGATGTATTACTTGCCATCCTCAAGCCTAAATAGTCCTATTCTTCGACTTGTTCTAGGTACTCAGGACCAAGCCTCAGTTTTCCCTTAAAAACGTAGGGGGGGGGGGTCGTGGTCTGATCGGCGATGCAGTGAGACGTGTCTTGGGGGAGCTCCAGCGATCCGCTGCTTTTATTAGCCGTTATAGCAGAGCTGGGGGTTCTGTCCACTGATCCAGGGGTGGCTGTTGACCACTTTGCTCAGGGACATCTGCGGAGGGGCAGCACCTTACCTGACGGACATTTTCAGGAATCAGTTGAGGGAACTCTGCAGGCCCGGAGGGGCAACCCACCATCTTATGAGATACCTTGGGAGGCCCGTCCGACTGTCCCTCGACTCTGCGGAGGCCCTGCCTGCCAGGAACACTGAGACCCCTGGAGATCCGGTGGAGGCGAAGCAAACTGGGACAGTAGCGGCACACATACCGGCCCCAGTGGAGAAGCCTGTGCCGCTGCCAAAGAAGGAGTGAGGTGATCGTGGGGCCTAGCAGGGCCTGCCCTGCGCCACTTGCTGGGAGGATGTGGCTGCCACCCCTGGTGTAGGCAGCAGACGACGGGCCTGTGAAGAGTCTGCATGCGACCCGGCGACATCTGAGGGTGCAGGGTGCGACCCAGGGCTGGTGACCTGGCGGGGTGAGCCGCCATCTACTGAAGGTCTACTGGGGGTCCTGGAAGGGGCCTCCCTACACCTTTTGGAGGCCCAGGAGCTCTGCACCATCAAGGTCCGGGCTGCTCGGCGGACGCAGGCTATCCAGAATGAGCCTCCTGGCCCACCAGCGGAGGCAGAGGTGGACGGACGAGCAGCCCACCCGGGGACGCTCTATCAAGGCATGCACCAGGGCAGACAGCTAGAGCGGAGGTGTGGCCTGGTGGATCTTTGAGGAGCGGGCCACGCAGCAGGTACAGAGAGGCTGAGGGCTGCGACTGTGGAAGTGTGACACAGCGGAAAGTGACATTTTGGGCTGCACATACCTGGCGGCCCTAAACCGCCGGGCCATACGAGCTGCTGCACCTGGGGGGCCCGTGCTCTGAACATTGACACAACCCCCCTGCGCCACTACTTGGGGGGGCAGTCAGAGACTAGTTGGCAAACGGGCACACCTCGATGGTGGGGACATTGCATGGGGGAACGCCCGATGTACGCCGAAGATACTGCCATTTTGTAATGTAGGAGCGGCCTAGAGACACTGGGTGGCTTGCCCTAGTAACACGGGGACCCACTGCAGACGGCACGCAGGTTGGCGAGGAGGAGAGGGCGGCTGAGGCATTTACATTGAGGTTGGTGGAAGGCTGGGGGCAGAGCGGAGGGGCGCAGGCTGCCGAGAGCTGGGACTGCGGGAGAGTGGCACAACAGGACGCGTGCTCCCCCCGCTACTTTGGGTCTCCAGCGCCGGGTGACCCTACTTCCATGGATCATACACGCTGCTACATCTGGGGAGACAGTGCCCTGAATATAGCCCCAGCCCCCCTGTGCCACTACTTGGGGAAGATCCCAGGGGCTAGCTGGCAAGCGGTCATGCAGCGACGGATGGGACACTGCCAGGAGAGACAGCTGGTGTGTGTTGGAGGTGCCGCCATTTTGTGACTGGTGAGCGGCCCAGAGGCAATGGGTGGTTTGCTCTAGTACTGCAGAGGCTCATCGCGGGTAGCATGCAGGTTGAACTCTGTGCTCTGTTGCCCCTGGAGATCGGTGCCACTACTGGGGCCCCCGGGAGAACCCGTTGGTGAATGCACGACATTGACCAGGAGACCGACGCAAAAGTGGCCATTCTTCTTCCCTGCGCAGCTCTGTGAGTAACTGGCACGGGGGAGGCGCACTGCTTTGCAGGGACGCTGTGTGGAGGTGAAAGGAGGCTGCTTGGCGGTTGAGTGGACCCACAGGTATGCATCTCTACCCTGTCCTTCGCTGGTGGTGCTTTGGAAGTCGCCTGCATCTCAACCATGACGCGCACTGGCAGAGTCAAGGATGCCCCGGCTCCGGCTTCCAAGGACACCACGTTACCCAAGCTGTGGGGCAAGGCGGGATCCTCTGCTTCCGTGGAGGGAACCCACAGGCTGGGGGAGACTCACCCCCGGTGACACAGGCATTCATGACCTCCTTTGTGTCCGAATTGAAATCCGAAATTGGCTCTTTGCGTACTGAAGTACACTCTTGCGTTCGCAAACTTCGAAAGGAAGTCGCGGACCAGGGCAAGAGAGTAGATGGCCTGGAAAAGACGGTGGATGCCCGCACGGAGGACCAGGAACAACTGTGGCAGTGTCTGGCCACCTTGGAAGACCAACATATTGAGTTACAGATGAAGCAAGAAGATTTGGAGAACCGCTGCCGCCGGAACAACCTCCGCATCCAAGGGGTTTCTCTTAGGGCTGAAGGGACAGACATCATGACATATGTGGTGCAGCTGCTTCACAAGGTCTGTGGGGACGATGACGCCTCTCCGCCGGCATTGGACCAAGCTCACCGTGTCTCCGGGCCCGCGGGGCAGCCGGGTCTCCTCCCAGACATTTTAACCAGAGTCCACTTCTTCACAGAGAAAAAGAGGCTATTCTTCGGTCGGTGAGAGCCACGTAGGATCTTACATATGATGGGAACAAGATACAAATCGTTCAAGACCTCGCACCTAACACCCTATGGCGCCGTCGTGCCTTCAAGCAGGTGATAGACAAGTTGCGGAGCCTGGACATCTCCTATCAGTGGGGCCATCCTTTCGCTCCCATCTTCACCTGGGAGTCAAAGCGAAGAATGGTCAGATCCTACCACGAAGTGGCACCGCTGATGCGACTGTCGCCATCGCGCTCTGCCAGCCCCACCGTCCCTCACTGCCCCGCAATAATACCTGCCAGACCGTCCTGGTCCACTGTGTGTTGGCACAGGCGCTCGCCACCCCTGGATGCCCAAACAGATTCGTAGGCTAAGCAAGATATTATTGACCAAATCAAATCCTTGGAAGGGGATCAGTCAGAAGCGCGCCTGGATCCCCCCTCCCCTGAACGGTAGTTATGGAGCCTGTATCAAAACCTAAACTGGTCTTTGGGAGGTATGGTCCCCATTTGGCTGATCTCACTGCTCATGGCGGCACGCAGGGCGCCACCCCGGCCTGTGTCCTGCAAGGTAGCGGGAGCCGGAGACCCCCACTGGGTTGATCCTGAGAGCAGCGAAACAACTTACCTCCATCTGTTCCTGAGAGAATGACGTCTCGGGGCTCCCCAAACCAGAGGGTATAGGCTAGCCCACGACAGGAATAGGACATTGTGGCCCGGTTGGCCAATGTTGACGATGTTGCCTGTTCCTCTTTTTCTCATTTTTCCTACTGTTTTTCTGCTCTCCTCTCTTACCCTTTCCCAGCTCCTGCGGTGCAGTGGGGGGATGTCTGGGAGGCTTCTTGGGGTGATGGCGTGTAGGGGAGGATCCTTGTTTTTGGGCCCGTCCATGGACATGTGGGAGGTTTAGCGCTTTAACCAGTGACTGGCGGTGTTAATGGCTCTTACTGACCCTTTAAAGATCATTTGCCTAAATGTTAAGGGGCTTAACTTCCCCAATACACGTCGGCAGGTGTGGCGCTACATCCTACTGCACGGCCCAGACATTGTTTTCCTTCAGGAAACCCATCTGCTTAAGAGCGATACCCTGCGCATGGCACTTCCTAAATACCCTCTTCATTTCTGGGCAGCTGCAGCAACCAAAACGGTGGGAGTGGCTATCCTCTGCAGACGGGGCATCGGGCGGGGGACCTTAAAGGCCTTCTGTAGTGCAGATGGGTGCATCATCAGGGTGGGAGTGATGGTTGGCAGACGCTTGCTCACGCTATGTAATGTGTATGCGCCAAACCAGATGCATGACTCCTATCTCCGAACGATCTTTATGGAACAGGTGCCACAGGGCGACACCTCTCTCATTGTGGGAGGGGATTTTAACTTGGTGTGGAACCCTGCGTTGGACCGTAGTGAAGCCTCCTCGAACGGATCGGGACCATGTCCTCCGCACTTCGGAACCAGATAACTGACCTCAGCCTTATAGATTCTAGGCGTTATCACTCCCCGGAGGTGCGGGACTACTCGTACTACTTGCATGTGCACCGCTCGTACTCCCGCATCGGCCATTTATTTATCTTGCCTGCCCTCATAGGGGATATGTTAACGGCAGCTATGTCGGACATCTCGATATCTGACCACGCTCATGTGGAGCTTCTCCTGCAAGGCCCGGCCTCTGGCCCTGCCTGTCGGCCGCAGTGGTGCTCACCGCCGAATATTCTGCGGGACCCGGATGATGTGGAATCAATAGGGACTTTCCATAGACTCTTATTTTGCAAACAACGACCTCCCCGAGACTCCATTCCCCGTGGAGTGGGACGCCTTCAAGGCGACGATCCGAGGCCACATCACGTCTCTGGTGCTTGCGCATTCCCAGTAGGCCCGCAAAGTAGAAGATGGCCTCTCCATGGACATAAAGAAGCTGGAGATGCAAGATCGGGAGCACCCTTCCTCGTCTCCTGTCGGAAACTTGCAAACCTTAGGGGTCAGATTCATTGTCTGCCGACTAACAAAGCTGAACGCTCTTTGCTGGCCTTGAAGCAACGGTACTTTGAGGGGGCAACAAAGTGGGGAGGTTGTTAGCGCTGGGCAGTGAAGCCACACATGGCAAACATTCAGGTGCATGGGGGAGGGCAGGTCACAGCGGAGCGGGCGAAATGCGAGGCCTTTAGGGAGTATTACACTGCCCGCTACAAGGCTAACACGCCCTCTCAAACCCATATTGACGAGGTGCCTGACCACTGCCCGTGGACCCCAATACACCCACATCATGCAGCCCAGCTGGAGGGCCCTCTTTGGCCGGAGGAACTGACTGCCGCGGTGAAAGACCTTCCCCTCGGCAAGATGCCAGGCCCGGATGGCTTGCCGGTAGCTTTTTATCGTTTGTTCATATCGCAACTCCAGCCCCACTTGCTGCGTCTATATAACTCCTTCTCAGACACGGAGGGGCTGTCACCTTCTTTGGGCATGGCTGAAATAGCTCACATCCCCAAGCCGGGAAAGGACTCCACCTTATGCGCCTCTTACCGCCCCATAGCATTATTGAATATGAATCTCAAGCTCTATACCAAAATGATAGCCAAACGCCTGGAACCTCACCTGCCGGGACTTGTGGCACCTGATCATGTTGGCTTCATCCGCAAAAGGCAGGTGGCAGATAATGTGTGCAGAATTGCTCATTTGGTAAGGAAAGCGCACCATTGGGATATACCGGCTTGCCTTCTCTCGCTTGACCCGGAGAAGGCCTTCGATCAGGTGGAATGGGACTTTCTTCGCTCGGTTCTACACAAGGTCGTTCGGGGACACAACATGGTCTCGAGAAGTATGGCGCCTTATCTCTCCCCCCAGGCGTGTATCCGTGTTAACGGACAGCTCTCGGACCCCTTCTATATACACTGGGGCACTCGGCAGTGCTGCCCCCTATCACCTCTGCATCGGCGATCCATGCCCTCCTGCAGACCTTTGAAAAGGCGTCCGGCCTAAAATCAGCCATGCCAAGTCCTGGGCCTTAAACCTCACGATCCCAAAGGAGGAGATTCCAGCCTTGGAAGCGTTGGCTCCGTACCGATGGACTATAGACCATGTTCGTTATTTGGGCCTGATGCTGACCCCCTCCCAAGCCACGTGGTCTCAGGTAAATTGGCGTCAATGCCAGGCAGCTGTTCGGGAGGACATGAGCAGGTGGCAATCCGTGGCTTGGCAGGTTTCATGCTGTCAAAATGAATACCCTCCCAAAAATGTTGTATCTGTTTTAATGTCTCCCCACTCCCATACCACAACAACAGATACTGGACCTTCAGAAGGAGATCACCAAGTTTATCTGGGGTGGCCGTCGACCACGGTTCTCCCACAAGATCCTTATGTTTCCCAGAGATAGGGGGGTCTGGCGTAGCCTAATTTCCTGGACTATTACTGGGCTTTGTCTCAGAATGGACAACTACGGAAAGCGAAAAGGTGTAGTTCCATATGGGCCGGATGGTAATGGGCCGCACTATCTGGGACCTCGCATGGCTCCACCGGACGGCGCGGTCCCGCAGCGCCTATATGGCAGGGCCTACCAAAACAGTTCTTGATATATGGGACAAAATAGCCGTACGCAAAGGGCTGACGGCATTCCCATCACCCCACACCCCGATAGCAGATAATCCACTCTTCCCAGCGGCCTGCCACATACAAGCCTTCGCCAAATGGATACAGGAAAGGTGCAGAGTCATTAGGGACATGTTTGAGTGGGGACTCTTAAAGATATTCGCCTAGTGCAGGGACGAATTTCGTCTTCCGCCAGCAGCGAGTTTACAATATGCGCAGTTGCGGCACTGGGTATCGTCGCCCGCTTTGTTGCAGGTGGCTACCCGTCCCTACACCTCCTTTGAGCGGCTGGTCCGCTCCTTCGATGATTCGAGGGGCCTTATCTCACGGACATACCAGATCCTTCAACACCCACCTATATTGACGCTACACCCGTATCAACGTCAATGGCACCTGGCGTCGGGAATGGACATCACACCTGGACAGTGGAATCGTCTCTGGTGCGACATTCCTAGGGTCTTTCTCAGCATCCCACAGAGAGAAAATGTGTATAAAATGATGACACAATGGTACTATACACCGGTCCGGCTACATCGAATGTTCCCTGCCACGTCCCCTTTGTGTTGGAGATGTTCGACTGCATCTGGCGACTTCATTCACATCTGGTGGGCCTGCCCGCTCCTGACCCTGCTATGGAAGGAAGTCCTTGGGCACATCAAGGAGGTGTTGGGGTTCCCCCTGCCCTATTCAACAGCTACGATCCTCCAGCGCATCAAACCTGCCACCTTGAAAGCACTTACGAACCGCAATTGGACTATAGCCTTGCATATGCTGGGGGCGGTCAAACAACTCATTGCACTTTATTGGAAAAGGACAGAGGCGCCTCAGAACGCTGCCCGGTTTGTGTGATTGTGGCACGTTTTGACTATGGAGCTCTTCACAGCGCGATTGCAACTGCGAGAAACTCGTTTTAATACTGTGTGGCGTCCCCTGGTTCAACACCTCTCTAAAATAGAACATGCACAATACCTACCTGTTTAGCTTAGAGCGCTGCGTCTCTTTGAAGGTGCCCTGGTCCAGCCAAATTCTTCTAAACTTATACCATGTCTAGACTAATTATAAGCACCCAGTCCTCAGGGTGCTCACTGTGACCCCCACAGTGCCTCCGGTTAGCCATTGCTGCGCGTCACCCATGACCTGCTCACTCGCTTACCCAGATAGCAGTCTCTGACCACGTTGCTGTTCCTAGACAGGCCTCAGGAAACCCTACAATAAGCTGTTATTGTGGAATGTCCTAGACCACGCGGCCGGCCCTACGAGGGTTGTTGGCGGCATGCTGTGTTTAAATTGACCTTTTACAGTCTTTTTCTTTCTGGTAAACAATAATTGCAAATGTCTGCGGCCAGCCCTGAATGGGTTGTAGGCTTAACACTGTGTATCCATGGCCGTTTCTTTCTTGTTTTTGAAAAATAAAACAGATTTCAGACAAAAAACTTAGGGGGGTAAAAAGTCATAAACTTGGATTTGAGACCATTAATCACTAGGCCAATTAACTCCCATACCTTAGTGAACCTATTCAAGACATTGGTCCAAGTTATTATAATCAATCAACACATGGGCACTAAGGCTGCCCTTTATCTCCCATTTTGTTTTGTCCTTAGCCAAATACTTTAGTTGTCATGAGGAAATTTGCCGCTGTTGACGAGGGTTTGCATTAATAAAAGTATATGCAAATGATGTGACTTTATATCTGTTTTCTGAAACAGAAACATTAAACATAGCTTTCGTAGTGATGCTAAGCTGAACCATGATGGGTGATATAAAGGTTGTATGACGATCCGTCGATGTCAATGTCATCGCAGCACTTCAAATCGCGGGCAATACATCGCATTGGCCGTCTCACCGGCCATTATGCCATTGCAAGCAGTTGCGCCGCAAATGTGGCAATTTAATTGGATCGCATGTCACATCGCCGATTTAACATCGCACGACATGACAAAGCGACGTTTTTCGGCCAATGGGTTTGTGGGGGTATATATTCTATTTCCAACCGCGTCTTTTGACATTTTAATGGCATTTTAACATCGCTTCATTGCCACTTGAGTCCATTTTCCGTTCCCAATGTTTGTTCCTTGTGTAATGGCCAAGGTTTGTAACTGTTTCTCTTTTTTATGAAAGGCCGTTTCCCACTTTTTTTTCGTGTCCCTCTGCCCTCTGTTACCCTCGTTTTTTGTGCCCTTTTGCCCTCTGTTACCCTCGTTGTCCGTGCCCTTTTGCCCTCTGTTACCCTCGTTTTTTGTGTGCTTCTGCCCTCTGTTTCCCTCATGTTTTGTGCCCTTCTGCCCTCAGTTTGAATCGTTTCCCCCTCGATTTTCGTGTCCTTCTGCCCTCTGTCCCGCTCGTTTTTCGTGCTCTTTTGCCCTCTGTTACCCTCGTTTTTTGTGTCCTTCTGCCCTCTGTTTCCCTCTGTTTCCCTCGTTTTTTGTGGTGTTCTGCCCTCAGTTACAATCGTTTCCCCCTTGTTTTTTGTGCATTTCCCTCGTTTTTGTGTCCTTCTGCACTCTGGCCTGCAAACTATCCTTTCCCCCCTGCCCTGCCACCAAAACAACCCCAACCCTAGCCCCCCCTACACTGAGCCATACACCCATCCATGCACATCCACCCATCCATCCACCCATCCATGCATCCATCCATACACCCATCCATGCACACTCATCCATCCATACACCCATCCATGCACACTCATCCATCCATCCCCCCATCCATGCATCCATCCATCCACCCATCCATGCATCCATCCATACACCCATCCATGCATCCATCCATACACCCATCCATGCACACCCATTCATCGATCCATCCATCCACCCATCCATCCATACACCCATCCATCCATCCATACACCCATCAACCCATCCATCAACCCATCCATCCACACATCCATGCATCCATCCATACACCCATCCATGCATCCATACACCCATCCATGCATCCATCCATACACCCATCCATGCACACCCATCTATCCATCCACCCGCCATCCATCCGCCATGTATTCATCCACCTATCCATGCATCCATCCATACACCAATCCATGCATCCGCCCAGTAATACAGTAATAAATAGGTAATGTGGCGCTGTACTGTTAATTCCTGCATCCATCCGTAATACAGTAGTATAAATGTAATTTAGCGCTGCCCATTTAATTTTGCCGAGTTAATAGGAGCGTCGAACTGTTGTTGACCACACCTAAGTCGGCACACCTACCCGCTAGTCCGCACCCTCTCTAAGCTATATTTGTCGTACCGTTTTTCGCAAAATGATCTTTTATTCTGTCCGCATTTTTGCAAAAGCTTTCTAACTGTTTCCGTAGTTCTATTTGTCGAAAATACATTAGAAACTTCATTTTTCATTTTAAATTTCATCTTCCGTTCCCAATTTTCATAATTATATTGTAACATTTGCCGTTTTAATTTAAACAGTTCAGTAACGTTCCTTTTTTTATACATTTCTTTTCCGTGTTAATTAAAATTTGACGAGAATCAATTAATAAAGTTCATTTCCCATTTTAAAGTACCGTTCCTTTTTTTATGCGTAATTAATTACATGCAATGTTAATGCCATCGGTCCGTTGTAGCATGCGTAATAAAATGCTGCGATGCCAACGACAATGCGATGTAAATATTTCCATCGATGTCATTGGTGTTTCCCGATATAAAACCAACAAATGTAAAACCAAATTGCTTCCCTTTAACACCAACTAACATTTTACCTTTTGAAATAAGGGCCAACTACAATCAAAAACCCAGAAGGTATCACTGGGTGTTTTACTCTGACTAAGGGGCTGATTACGATTACGTTAGGAAGGGCTCCAGATGGGATTCAGCATTGTCGAATCTGATTCGTAACCTTTGTTTCCTACCGAATTGGTCACCTTTCCGGATGTCCAATTACATTGCAAGGAAGCCGCCTGGGCTGTCCGAATCGGTTCTGAATGGGATTCTGGCAGCCCAAATCATTGAGAGTCGACTTGTACAGCCCAATGTTGGTTAGTTTCCGAATGAGCTAATACGATGATCGATTCGGTCAACTGTTCTGAATCGGTTTGATGACCGACTGTGGGAATCTGTCTTTGGGACCAGTTGCAGGCCCCCCTTCACCCAAAGGTGACCAAATGTGGCCCATAGGTGTACCAAAGAGAACCCTCTTTCCAACCATGCACAATGCGGCAGGCACCATGGGGTGCCCAATCAAGAGTGCAAGGTTTTCACCAATCACCCTTTTTTCCAATGAAGGCCTGTGTTCTCGTTCAGCACACAGGCTCCCATTGAAGTCAATGGGAATGGGAGTCCGACTATACCGAGACCGTAAGCATCTGGACACAACATAATCAGTCAGTGGGACTCCCAGAATACGAATACTACGGAAAACATTCCTAACCCGATTCGGTGGGAATGCTTTCCTGACGACATCGTAATTGGCCACTTAGTTTTTGATATTTAACATTTGAATGTTGTTCCATTATTATCTCCAATACATTCCATGTCTGAGCTAGGCTTTATGTGAAGGAATGAGTACGCTAAGGCTGGCCTTAAAATATTGCAATTATCAAGAGCTGATGGTGGGTTAGCAGTCCCTAATGTTGGGTTGTAATATTTGTCTTATATTACCTTGCTGATCAGAATATTCTTGTTGCAGTCTCTCAATTAGAATATTTTATTGTATTGTATATGCTCCTTAACTACGGCATTACCAGCTTGTCGTGGGCAATAAATGAACCAAACATAACCAAAAATTAGACATAAATCTTGAGCTGCCATTTGAGGCAGTCGACAAAAGCCTTATGAAAAATATAAAAAATCTCAGGGGCGTGGCTTGCCGTGCTGCGAAAATGGCTGCTAGCTAGGCGAGCTCCGTCGGCCAAGACACTATCCTTATGTTATCCTGGCATTTGGTGAGCATATTTTATGTAAAAAAATACCCCTCATGTACAGCCCGTGATGTGCGGTCCACTCTGAGCTGAAGTTTACCACTGGATGTGCTTTGGCGATGGACGAATGAGACCCGACCAGCGGGAGAGACCCGCTGTGATCTGGTAAAGTGTTCTGGAGGTAGACTGTGACAAAATCAATGCTGCAGCTTCAGAGGCGCGATAGACCGTAACATTCATGCGCACTGGCGAAAGATCAGCTGCCTCTAGGTAAGAATTAGGAGCTGGTCGGAAACGCCGGAGGTCGCACTGCAATTTACCGAGGCACTAAAATTTACGTAAATGCCCCCGGGCTTTGGGGAGACGGTGTGTGCGACTGGGCCCTGGCGGCTTAGGGGGAAGATGTGGAGCGCTTTAATTGAATGAATTTGCGCCTTATATGCAGGCAACAATGCTGTGAAATCTCACGTCGGGGGGCTACTGAGCCTGGTGGACAGCAGTGGTTGGTAGCTGATCCTTCAGACCGTGACGCATGAGAGTAGGTGATTGCACCATATGCTGGATAGAGGTTGGGGTCACCTGGAAGGGAGGCCTTTTCCTGAAGCCTGTGTGGGGGGAGGGAGACGACCCCTCTGTATCTATGACCGAGGATCCCGGCTGCAGAAGCCTGAGGGGGCAACATTGCATTGCTTAAACCTCCTATTGCACACTTCCCCACTTGCCACTCTGGCCCCATTGAAGGTGAGAGGACAACGCTGTAAGAATGCGGCATAGGGAGTTAGGCGGTGGATTCAGCAGTGATGTCATCAGACTCAACCACCTGTTTTCTGGGAGATAGAGCAATGCAAAACATCCGTAATTTAATTTTGAGAAGAGAAGCAACATAAGGCTTGCGGAGCAGGAGTCGGAGGCAGGTATGGAGAAGCAGTTGGACCAGCAGACCAGGAAGAGGATTTGCGTACTTTTATGCTTGAGAAGCGGACCAGTCTTCGTAATATAGACTCCAAACTGGATACGCTACCTCCCAATTGGACGCTGTTAAGACGCAGGTTGGAGTACACGAGACTAGGCTGGATGTGCTTGAAAATAGAGTCTCGGACTATCATGAATTTCAAGTAGAGACAAAGGAGCAGCTTCTCCAGATGGACAAAGTGATTTGCATAATTCCTGTTAAAAACAAGGATGTGGAGGCTAGGTCTCGCAGGAGTAACCTCCGTATTACTAGCGTACCAGAAACCACAGCCATTGCCAAGATGGAGACAAACATGACAGACCTCCTCCACAAACTATTTGACCCACATCTTTCCCCAGTCTTTGACGTTTAAAGGGCGCATTGTGCTCTCGGACCTCAAACGCCTGTGGGCGCCACCCCCAGACGCATCTTAGCCAAGATGCTAAAATACCAAGATCGAGACGGGGTAAAGGGATGATAACTTATGGGGGTAACACAATCTCCTTCTACCCAGACTTCACCCCCACAGTGGTGGCGGCGAGGAGGGAATGTCTTCAGCTAAGTGACTATTGCTGCAAGCTCAGGTTCCGTATGCATGCATTTATCCTGCAAAACTTAAAGGAATTATGATGGGTCTGCTCATTTTGTCACGGATGCTAAATCTGTCCTCAAATTTGCGAAGTATATAGGAGGGAAGGCCTATTGGAACGTTCCAAGGGGTCGGCAACTGAAGAGAATAATCTAAGTGAAAATGACTGAAGCGGATCCTTGATCGCCACAAAGGCGGCTTCATACGACATGGTTTGATCTTTGATTGTTACAGATGGACCGCTGTATTCCATTGTATGCTTCTTCATATTGTTCTATAATGCTGTTAAGACTACTTGCTAGTTCTGCGGGGTTTACTTGTGCCAGTGCAATTTGTTGGGGCTATCCGCAAACTGTTTAATTGATATAAGTTCAAATGTGACGGGGTAATTATGCGCCTATTGCAATTGGTATAGGCGATTTTGAAATTAGGATTTTAAAATGTTGTAAGAGTTAGGAATGACTTACTGATATATTCTTGGCCACCCTGAGAAATCGGGGGAGTATGCCTGTGACACCACACCTCTGTGGGAGAGCTCCTAATAGTAGTTGTATCATTAGAAATATTTGGGATGGGTATTCTGCGACCTGATTGGGAGGTTGGAGTTGGTATCGGGTTGGGCGTAGGGGTTGTTTTATGGTTTGCCAGATCTTTGCTTTTTCAAGTAACTATTACTAGTCATGTTAAATTAAACAAGGACTTATGCTTCGCTCTTGATGGTTCACTGAAATATGCTGTTATAGATGCCTGATGACCTCTTTAAGTTTTCTTACCTGGAACATTGGTGGGCTAAATGATGGTAGAAATGCTAGATCGGTACACTCCTATTTACTCAGACGTAAGATCGATATTTGTTTTTTGCAGGAGGCACATTTAAGTCATCCGCCTTACCTAAACTGCGCCATAACAGATGGGGATCGATATACTCCTCTACTTATTCTAACTATGCTAGAGGAGTCACAGTATTGGTTAGACGGGAGCTGGACTGGAAGGGAGGTGCACTACAAATTGACCCAGAAGGTAGATATTGATTAATACACGGCACACTAGCTGGTAACCCTATGCTGATAGTTGGTATCTAAGGTCCCAACGCGGACACCGGAATTCTTTCAAACTTTATGGGCTAAAGTGAAAGAGACACATTGAGATACTATTATATTGGGAAGAGATTTTAATGCCATTCTTGATGATGTATTAGATAGCAGAGGAATATCATGAACACTACATCCCTTGGCTAGCACTACCATGAATGCCATACTAGCTAGGGGTGGGCGTAGTGCTCCGCTCTGTCCACGGAGTGTGCGTAGTGTTGCCTACTTTCACGATTCACAAAGTAGGCATAGTAGGCAACACTACGCACACGCCATGGAAGAGTGAAGTTGCCTGCCACCTGCCTCCGTCCCGACCTCTTCTAAATGCCCTTAAAATCATTCTAAAACTAATAATAAACAACTTACCTAAGATGCGGCATCCCGGGGCACCCTCTTCCTGGTTTCTCGCCAACTTCTTCCACACAAATGCGCATGCGCGGGCGCCTGCGCATGCGCATTTCTTGCAAGAAAGAAAGTCTGCTGAAAGAAAAGCTACTTGAATTTGAGGAAGAGGCACACAAAGAAGTACATTTCCTAGGTAAACACGCTCAGGCTAGACGCTATGGGGAGGAAGACAGACCCGGGAGGACGCTGGCGGCAATGTTATGAACCCCCATGTTCCTCTGCATTTGTTACTGAGTTAAAAACCGAAGACCACTATGTAGTCAGTCCTGCCTCCGTCAATGCGGGAGGCAATTATAATTACCCTCTTAAAACTGGGGAAATCTGTTGACGAATTGGACTCCTATAGGCCACTATTGCTAATAAATGTAGATGTCGAAATATTGGCGAAGCTCATCGCTAATAGTCTGCAGCCATTGCTCCCACTGGTGGGCCCTTCCGGACCAATCGGGGTTCATGCCTGGACGGTCGACATCCCGAAACCTCAGGACTTTATTCTCGGTGTTACATTACTGACATCCAGATACTTTGGAATGGCAATACCTATTTACAATACTTGGCCTTATGGAGTTTAGTCCGTTATTTATCAATCTGATACACCTGCTGTCCACGCGTCTGATGGCACGTGTAAGAGTGAATGGGCTCCTCTCTGCGCCCTGAAACATTTCACTAGGTATCAGACAAGGGTGCCCGCTCTCCCCTTTACTATTCGCGATTGCGATAGAACCAATAGCGGCACGGATTAGGCAGCACCATATGGCCACGGGAATTGGGTTTAGTGACCGTAGCCTGTTAATTGCGCTATATGGGATGACATCACCCTGTATGTGTCTGATCCGGAGGTAAACTTAGATCCATTATTGAGAGAGTTTATTAATTTTGGTGGTCTCTCGGGTATATCAATCAACTGGTTGAAGTCGGTGATTGTCCCTTTGACTGACAATACAGTCCAAACGCGCTCTTAATTTCCTCTTACATGGAAAACGGAACCCGTGAAATACTTAGGCATATGGGTTAGCAGAGACATGCAGGTCTTATGGAACATGATTTATGGCTAAGCCATTTATTGATTGGAAGAGAACGTCACTGCTTGGGCTGGAATTCCACTTTCATTGGCCAAGAGGATAGCACTGGTTAAGATGATGGTGCTTCCCAAATTCCTTTATTTATTTGTCAATATCCCATTGCCACTCACACAGTCCTTTTTTAGGACCCTACGGACCCTGCTGACCTCCTGATATGGGCAGGTAAACAAGCTAGAGTTTCATGGGAACGTTTACCCCTTCCTTTACGACAGGGTGGTCTTGGAGCCCCAGACATGCAATTATATGCTTGGAGCGCACAGGCGCATTTTTTGCATTACTGGGCACAACCCACTCGCTTTCAACCACATGTGGCAGTGGAAGCTGCTGTAGTGGCGCCTCTTCCGCTACAAGCTGCCCTATATAAGGAATACAAAAGCCCTAGGGAAGACATTGATACGGTTGAGAGTTTGTGCTGGGCCTGGAAAGAGTTGAGAAAGAGAGCAAGTTATTCCATCCTATATGCCCCAGCAATACCTATATTTAGGATACTGCACACTTTTGCTGACCTCTACCCAGAAGGGTCTTTCCGACCGCCTCCGTCAACCACAGAAGATAAACAGGTGCCGTTTTCCGAACTATTTGCATATCATAAACTCTGGGCTACATGTTGATCTCTACATGATACGTTTCCAGACGCCCCACTAATCACCTGAATATATAATCACATGCAGAACTCAAACCCCCTGACGACTCCACGAGCACTAGGAGCTTGGAATGAGGACCTGCAAAAATCACTTACAGAAGACCACTGACTTTACTGCTGCAGTCAACTCACAGCAATTTCCCCAAACTACAACCTTTGTTTAGTCCACTTCAAAATTTTACACAGTTTTTATAGGACACCTGTTGGTTTACAACATATAGGTCTCAAAGAGGACGACAGTTGCTGGAAATGTGGAAGTGCCCCAGCCGGGTTTCTGCATGTTGCATGGGACTGCCCCAGATTAGGGAAATATTGGGCCAATGAGTTCCACATCATTCACCAGATAACTGGATTGGCAGATAATCACATTCCTTTACAGGGATTGTTGGGTTATTTCAAGACACTCCTGCCAAGCTCAGGAAATTGCATGCATTATTGCTTCTTTTTACCGAGCAACGAATCATCATACATTGGGGAAGTAAAAGGGTTCCTTCCAAGAATGATTGGTTTACAGACATCACATTTGGGGTCACTCACAATTGAGCACCTTTTGGGGACTCATGCCTTCGGCTTCAAGACCCAAGGATATATGGGAACCTTTTGTGGTGTGGGCCCGTGAGCATCAAGTGACCGTGGATGTCATGGGACCCCAGGATTACCCTTGCAGGGGGTCTGAGGGAAGGGTGAACTAAAATTTGGAGATGTGGCTAAATTGTAAATGTACCTGCTTGTCTTATATGCAGTTTGTATTTTACACTCTTAGAGGCCTTATACCCTGATCTGATTTCTTGCGCTGAGGGCGATGTTGCACCCACTACACTGGCTATACCTAACAGTTGATTGGGACTATCTTCCAGAGTGATTATGTATATCAATGAGATCAGAGTACACATGACTTTGCTATGGAACTGTAACCCTGTATTGCATAAGCAAATGACTGGCTGTTTTTTTTGTTGTATTTGTATGCAACGTTGCTTTTTGAAATGTCAATAAATGAAAAAAAAAAAAGAAAAAAAAAAAAAAATATATATATATATATATATATATATATATATATATATATATATATATATATATATATATATATACATATATATATTAATGCTCCACAGTCAATAAGACAAACCTACTCAGGGTTTATTGCACAAAAAGAAATTCGAACAGACACGTATATATAAAAAAAAATCCTGCTATCCATATTGAGATGCTCCTGGAATACGGTACGCACTTATCTCCCTGACTTTCAACTACTGCCATTACGAGATGATAAACTATCTACAATAATAAAGTAAGGGGTTCCTTGAAGGTCGACAGAATTTAATATAAGGTAGAAATACGTTCTTGTGATTCGACCGTAAGGTTCCTTTTTAAGGTTGTTTATAGGCAAATTGTCTGTGTCATTAATACCCTTTCTCTATCAGCATATCAATCGGTAGGGTTAGTAACAAACGATTTAAGGTGGATAAAGTTGATGGCTGCTTGAGCTATTGGAACAGAGATAATTCTCAAGTTATTCAGGGATATTTGACTAAGTTGTTTTAATCATTGAGTTCTTGGGGCCTCATTTATGAGGCCCCTTGCTCCATCGGAACTTCACTTTTCATGAAGTTCCGTGGCGCAGAAGCCAGCGTGGTATTTATCAGGCAGCAGTACGCCAGTTTTTGTGGCGTACTGCTGCCTGATAAATATCAGTCTCTTTAACGCAGTGTACTGCGTTAAAGGGGCGTGCAATGGGTGTTGCTGGGGGCGTTCCCAGCAACATCCATGGCCTTTTGACACTGCCCCAGATTTACGAGAAATCGTAACTCTGAAGCAGTGCCAAAAGCTTACGCCTCCCCAGGGGAGGCGTAAGGGAGGCGCAACAGGGAGAAATGTCTTTATTTCTCCTCGTATTTCCTGTTTCTATGTGTGCTGCATTCTACAGCACACATAGAAAGAGGAAAAGCCTCTTGTGATTATTTTTGTACAGAAAGGTTTCCCTTCCTGTACAAAAACAATCTTCCCCGCAACGCAGGCACCCTTGCACCATTGAGGAAAAGATATGGCGCATTTCTGCCCTTTTCTTTTGCCATAGGGAAGCGCAGCATAACGGCCTGCTGCGCTTCCCTGCGGCAAAAAGTCATAAATGAGGCCCATGGTACTGAGGGGTACGCATTTTCATAGAATGGTGTTTTTTAATGGCTGGATGCTATATTATAGCATTGGTTACCATTGAGCAGAGAGATGCCCGCCGCTATTACAGTTATGCTAAGGCAATATATTTATGTTGGCACTAGTGTCAACAACTTTGATTCCATTGATGCCTATGCCGTGGACTGTGAATTCTTGAAACATTTCTGGATCTGAGGCATTGCTACATCTACTTCTCGAGGTTTACTGCACGGCTCTGAGAACACGACGGAATCCCTAATCACCCTTATGCAGCAAGAGTGGGACGCTATCCCTGATGACAAAATGTTCCTACTTTGCAAAAGCAAAATACCAAACACGTATAACCAAGCTACATTTTGCAGTTATTAAGTCTTAGTTTTACACCCTATATGACCCCTGCATGTCATCTGTGACTGAGTTCTTATAATAATATAGATTAACTACAAACAAAAGCATGGATGTTTCGTCCTAAAACTCAATTTGCTATACAAACACAACTATATACTGCTGCTTTAAAAGTCTATGGCTCCTTATGCTGCTTCATATAGAACTGTGCAGGATTGGCATAACAACTAGAGAACAACAATCATTTGAATCTATTATCCTTATGAACTGTAATGTTCCTAATACTGTTAAGCATCCAATTAACTCAAATGCACTTAAATAGTGTCACAAATAAGTCTTTAAAAATCCTATTATAAATATTGTAAACGAATATTGCAAACTGTATGGTGTGAAAATAAAAAACATGATAACATACACCATCTGTCCTTGACTAACAATAACATTTGGCTTCCAAAGTGTAGAGTGCTACTTTGTCCACATTGTGCCTCAACACCTCGTCATGTGTTGGCTCATCACATAAATTACACCACCATACCAAATCACGGAGTAATTTTGCCCTCTTCTGTGAACTCTTCACAGGCTTTGCAATTGTAATGATGGCTTCCTAGAATTAGAATAGGGTACGTTTTTCTCACTCGTTGCAAATTTAGCTTTTTCATCTTTTTAGAAAAAAGCAGTTGCGTTGAATTCAAGGCCATGGGTTTTGTGTCTACCTGAGTATCGGCTCTGATGTTTACAAAACTTGAGAACAGTTAGGGGCATATTTATGAAGCTTTCACGCAGCACAGTGTAGCAAGCCACCTTATTGTGCTGTGCTGGGTGGCTTTGCATGGCTTCATAAATCTGATTCAGAGTACTGTGTCACACATGTAAGACTTTACATATTACAAAGGTGACCCAAGGCTCTCATAAATAACCCCCATGGACCCTTATTTGTTGGATTATGGAATAGGGCAGAGCAGCAAAGCACCTTGCTGTGCTGCTCTATGCCAAAGTGAAAGGGCAGGCTTGCACCATATTGATGCAATGTGGTGCATTGCTGTCATTCTCCCAGCGCTGGCACTGTTTCAGCATCCTAGAACCAATGTTGAACCATGGTTCAAGGGTGCCTCTGTTGCATGCAGGATTGATGCAGGTCACATTCCTGCAAAAGAACAATGCTAATAGATGTTTTTATATGTGCTGCAGGATAATTCACACATAGAATGAGGAGAAAATGAGGAGAAATAGAGATATTTTCCCTCATTTTGCTCACCTTGGGAGGAGTGCAGTTTTGGCGCTCCCCCAGGTTTACATGATTTTGTAAATCTAGGGCAGTGTCAAAATCCGTAGGTTTTGTGTGGGAAAACACACTGCAATGCCTTGCAACAACTCCCGGGTGCAGAGTAAGGCAACATCGCAATTTGTGCTGCATTGCCTTACTCAAGATTTATGAGGCCACTCAAAGAGAAGCATGGAGATTTTGCATGGCTTCATCAATCAGATTTAAAGCCCTGCATAAGGCTTGTACCACTTTACGTGGTGCGAAGGTGACACAAGATTCTTATAAATAAGTATCTTAGTATCTCCGGCACAGGTATCTCCATTTCAAATTAATGGCCAACGGGCCTCAAAAGTAAAATAAAAATAACACTTTTGTCCTGTTGTTCACTGGTAGAAATACTCAGGGTAATAGAACAACATCAGATAGAAAAAATAAGCTACAGATTCACAAAATCGTTCCTACAACTTTGGGTAATTTCTTACTTGATAAACAAACTGGTCATTAACAAGGAAACACAGACAAATATCCATTTATAGGCAACAGCTCCCCATTCAATATTCATTTTCTAGAGAGTTTTTTTCAGAAGAAATTCGATGTTGAAATGAAGTCCTCTTTTATCTTAGAACAATAATCTAGCTTCAACGTTAACAGTAGCGGCTGCTGCCAGACAGGGGTGGTTGAGAGAGGAATCTATTAATAAAAAAGGACGTACCTTTAGTACCTTTGAAGGCCGGCTGGCCACTGCCTCTCCTCCATCCCCATCAACTTCCTATCCCGGCTGGCAGGAGAAAGCATCCGGGCACACAGGGTCCCCAGAGCCAATCACAACGCTGCAGCATTGTGATTGGTCTGAGTACCGTGGATCGGCGCTCAGACTGGAACGGGGAGCCTGTGCATATTCCTCACCAGGCGTTGTAATGCAGCCTGGTAGGAACTTACAAAGTGCACATGAACTGTTTGGTCTGCCCAAGACCACTCCTTCCCTGCTCTGGCCAGCTCCGCCTGCCCAGCCACTGATTGCAATAGGGAAAACAAAATGATAAAATGATATGCTATTGTCATTTTCTTTTCCTTTTGAGCAGTAGGGCGATGCTCCTCTGTCTTAGCGGAAGAGTCACTACTGAACCTGGTGACCATTTGTGAGGATTTCAGAATTACAACTTCTGTCCAAATGACAAGGAAAAGAGCATACATTGGACTGGCCAGAGTCAATACAATCAAATAATATAACTACACATTCAAAATTGTTTGAAAATATTTGGAATACATTTTAAATATGTTGCAAATATTTCAAAATTGTTAATAACACATTTAAACTGATAAACAATTATATAATCAAAAAATAGCATTTACACTCTCACAATAAAAACAATCCAAAAAAGCAAAACCTCCTATGACAATGATAAATAGGTCTGAGAAGCAAAACATAGGTCATTTACATTTCATTTTTAATACATGTTAGCTCATTCATTTATTTCAGAAAACACAATCAGCCCATTCCCTCTAATAATTCAAATTTTAATTCGCATGGACAATTTAATAACATAGTTGAATAAGTTAAAACATATTTTAAACAATAAGATAATTTATAGATAAATACATTAATATAAATGATTATGTTTTTTAATCAAAAAGGAGGGTGGTAGCACAATGCCTCACATCCCAGCACTCAGTTCCTCCTAATGCATTATGGCAAATGCAGAGCATGATAACCCTAAATTCATTAACAGTCTTCAGTTTTTACCCTTTTACTGCAGCCAGTGTTGTGTATCTCGAGACACGTATATTCAGGGTAATTTTCCTTCTTCAGTAAAGAGCAACACATCTTTTTGGGGCTGCTGGTAATGCTGCCCAAAGTCTTTTCAGGTCTCTGTACCACTCAGTGGGCGCTGGTGCATTAGCCAGAGCTCATTAGCTCAAGGGAGCTTTTTCAAACAAAAAGAGAATAGGAGCACAGTGCCTCAAATTCCTGTGCTCAGTTTGTCCCAATACATTATGGGAACTGCAGTGATGATAACACTTACTTCAATTACAGTCTTCAATTTTCATCCATGTTGGTGCACAAGGATGGTGATGGTGATCTGATATCCAGAGCAGGCCCACATAACTCTAATTTCTGTCAATTGCAGGGGGTCGCAAATTATGACATGTCTAATTCTGTAATATTAATCCATAGGTATCCTCACAAAATAGAATACCAGTTGCAAAAAGTTGTTACACAATATATGTCATCTGCATATGACCAGGTGGTAAATGAATTTGGCCCTTATTGTCTAGGTGGATGTGACTTGCATGTGAGTTGAATGTCCCTGATACTCCAGGCACGCACATACTTCATATTTCAAATTGTCCTACAGTTTAGAATTTGTTCTATAGTTTTAGGGCATTACTTCATAGACTTATTTCAGATATTTTTGTAATTTTATATTTTTGCTCTCCAATGCGGCAAAGTTTGAGATTGAAGAATTGGACTGGTGAAGTATTTTCAGCCATTTATGGAGGTACCCTTTTTTTATCCACCTTAAAAACATTTCAGAGTTACAGAATGAGAAATTTATCTTCTAAGATTGTAATAGCTAAACCAACATTGCCTCTCCAGGTCAGTTTAAGGGGCCAATTCACCAAGGTTCCGTGCAGGGAAGGTGAATGCAGATGGACGGAGAGGTGTGCATTGTCAATATTTGGGATTTGTGGTTCCGAATGATGCAGAGCTACTACCAAAAGGCACTGCCTATCAGGGCCTAATGTAGGCTCTGACCAGCGGGAGCGCGATGGAGCAAGTTGGGGCTTGAGCACTGTGTGCAGCCACTGCAACCTGAGGCCCGGAAGAATGGGGGAGATAGTACTATCCCTGTGCTCCCTTGTGGTACGTTGACCTCCTGAAGCAGGGACACACTGGCACATCGCTCCCACCCTCTATTTCGGCGATGGGCCCCAGACAGTAGAGCATGACTGTACTACAGTGCCAGGAGGCGCTGTTGCTTACACTTTCCTGTGAAGCAGGAAGCTGCCCCCCCACACATGGCTGACTAATATCTGATCTGTCCAATAAATAATCTGAACAAAGGTGACTGGGGTTCTGGTGATGCACCTCCAAAGGGCACATCAACTAAAACAAGCAAGGCTCACTGCAATTGATCATATTCTGCCTCCAAAGCACAGGCATGCCATTTTCTTAGGATAGCACATCCAAATGGCCCCTACACGCATAAGGAACAACCAATAACATTTACTGCAGATTTCTCTTGTGGCACACGAGCTATATCACAAAGTTCTCCTTTTTTGGCCTTTATTGAAACAAAAGAGAATCCACTACAGACTTCTGAATCCATCATGATGATTTTGACTGTTCACAGGTCCATTAAAATTGCATTACCTCAGCTGCTGGAGGACTTTTTAGAAACTCTAGAACACACCTCTATGGATCTTTTTTACTGCACCCTCAACGATGCTCTAGAGCATTCTCAGGCCACCTCAGGACCTGCTTCACTTCTATATCATAAGAAGCCCTGTTTGAACCTAATTTGGGAGACAGCCTTGTAAGTCCTCTGTCCAATGACGCTCCTAAAACCAAGTGCTTGGCACTCTGTAAACAGATTGCCTCCATTTGACTTTTTTCAGTTTCAACTGTTTAGCGAACAAACCCCAACACCAACAGGAATTGCTCACCCATATAAAGCTAACAACAGTAGGAGCAGCTATATTCACTCCATGAGTCCTTCTCCAGTGTTCTATACGCTGTCCCCATCTCTGGACGTTGCCAGATTTTGCCAGCAGGAACACAATCATTCTTGGTGAAACGATAGACTACTGAGTCCTGATTCAAGGGCTTCTGCAGACAAAAGGATGGAAACCATAGCCTCGTGGCAGACTCTGTCACTTAACCTCTCTCAGTGTGGTCACTGAATGTCTATGGCATAAAGGGATTCATATGGAGTCAGAAAATTCTAAATTACCTAGGTTCCAATAAGTCAGACACGGTACTGATCTAGGAAACACATCTACCTATAGCAGGTATGGATTGACCCAGTTCTAGATCTTTTTGAACAACCAGAGTATCACAATTCTTTTTAAGTTCAAGGAAATTTTATTTGATAATAATAAAAGAGAAAAACCAGGTGTCAAAACAAAGTACAATATGATATCAAGTTAAAGACTCTGAGCAGAATAATACAATCATACAAATGCAAGCATTATAATAAAAGAAATCTGGGTACAAGATGAGAGAAAAGGAAAAGGCAAAGAGAAAACACGTTAAGCATAAAATATGAAAAGCATGAGAACATTGGAAAGAATTAAAAAAAAAAAAAAATGGTACAATGGAGGATAAGTGGAATGTATCGAGCGATTAAGGAGGTTTAGGAACTTCCTGTTGTGGAGGCGGAGGGTGAAACAAGCGTTTACTACATGAGTCCAGATAAAGTCTGACGGGAGTCCATAAGTCCATGCGTTTAGTAGCCATACATGTCGGGAAAACATGAGCAGTATCGAGTCTATGGTTATGGCACACATTAAACCACCACGCCTTGAAGGAAATTTTGGAGAAGTCTTTCCAGTTGACCGTTATTTGTTGGAAGACAGCGGCAAGTAATAGGTCAGCAATCTGAGGTTTTAGATCAACGTCATCCCAGCAAGGGGAGAGGCTACCCATAAAAATATGTGTGTGGGAAAAGGGGATAGAAGTGTGGAAAATTAAATTAATTTGAGCCCAAACCTGTAACCAAAAACTACGAACATGAGTGCATAAAAATAACATATGAAATAAATTAGCTTGTGGTGACAAACAAGACCAGCATGTGTGGGGAGTATCAGGAAAGCGTTTGTGAAGGTCAGAGGGTGTGAAGAGGAGTCTATTGTAAATAAAAAACAAAGTCTGAGTGAGGGTTGCTGCTCTGGAAGATTTGCGAAGTTTGGTCCAGATTTTGTCCCAGAAGGAAACCGACCAAGAGACAGACAAATCGTGCTCCCAAGACTCTTCCACTTTAGATTTAGGCCTTGGAGTCTCACCAGGGTGAAGGTATTTGTAAATAGCAGCAGCTTTTGGTGTAGTGCGTAAGAGGGGATGAAGTGTGGAAGTGGAAGTGGATGAAGCAGGAGGAGGGCAGGGCTGAGAGAGGTCATTGTATTTCGTTAGGACTGTGTTTTTAAGCAATTGGTATTTGCGTGCAAAGGAAGTGGGTAAGTCATAGAGGGAGCGAAGGGTGTCAAAAGATAAGAAAGAGGAGTGAGAAAAAAGTTGGGAGATCCACTGCAGGCCTCGAGTATGCCAGGTTTTCCAAAAAAAGGGTCTGTCGCGGATGAGTAAGGACGTGTTATGCCATATGGGGGAGGAGAGGAAATCAGCAATGGTAGTGGGAGGTGAGTGAGTGGAAGAGAGGAGTAATTTAGTGGTGAACTTATGAATCGGAGTAGAGTGAGAGGTGGGTTTGCGAGAGAAGGAGAGGTATTCAGCAAAGGAGAAGGGAGAGATAAGGAGGCGTTCAAATTTGACCCATAGAGGACATGGGGTGTCAGGGTCTTGTAGCCAAAAAGAGGCTTGCCTCAATTGGAACGCCTTGTGGTAGGTTGGGAAGTCAGGAAAGTTAGCCCCACCTTCTGATTTAGGACGAATCAGACGTGCTAGAGACATTTGTGGCTTCTTTTTATTCCAAAGAAAAGACATTAGAATAGAGTTGATCTTTTTGAAAAATTTGGAGGGGATAGGGACCGGAATATTGGAGAGGGTGTAGAGAACAATGGGAGACAACATCATTTTAATAGTGTCAAGGCGACCCCACCAGGATAGGTAAAGGGGATGCCACTTGGATGTGAGATCCGTTAATTTTTGAATGCATTTGGACATGCACAGGGAAACAGTGTCTGGGATGGTAGGGGTAATATGCATTCCAAGGTACTTGATATTGGAAGGTTTCCACGTTAAATTAGAGGCGGCAAAATCGGGTTTGAATGTGAATTTAGTCAAGGGAAGGATCTCACATTTATCGTTATTGAGTTTATAGCCAGATATTTGGGAGTAAGCCTGGACTTCAGTGAGGAAGGCAGGAATGGAAACGGAGGGGTTGGAGACAAATAGCAAAATGTCATCCGCATAAGCGGCGAGTTTGATGTGGGAATCTGACAATTGGAAACCGTGGATGGAGGGGTTTTGACGGAGCTTGGAGAGGAAGGGTTCTAAGGCCAGATTAAAGAGAAAGGGAGACAAGGGACAGCCTTGGCGAACACCTCTTTTTAAATCAAAAAAGGAAGATATTTGACCGTTGGCACAAACTGCTGCGCGTGGGTTAGAATAAAGTAGTGAAATTAAGGATATAAAAACAGGACCGAAACCAAAACAACGGAGGGTGTGAAATAGATAAGTCCATTCGACCCTATCAAATGCCTTTTCGGCATCTAGGGCAATGGCCTCATGGGGATGGGGTAAAAGGCGAGATTTAGAAAGAATGTTGAAGAGGAGTCTGGTGTTATCAGTGATAAAACGACCTTTGACAAAGCCCGACTGTTCCTCACCCAAGAGGTCTGGAAGAAGAAGGTCGAGACGAGCCGCAAGAGACTTTGCAAAAATTTTATAGTCAATATTGACCAAAGAAATTGGCCTGTAGTTTTTGCAGTGTTGAGGATCCTTCCCCTCCTTGGGTATGAGGCAAATATGAGCATCTGAAAAAGAGCCTGAGGAAGAACCCAAGGAAAGGAAGGTGCCAATAAGGGAATGGAGTCTGGGGATAAGGAGCTTTGAAAAGTGGAGAAAAAATTCTACTGTGAAGCCATCCGGCCCAGGGGCCTTGTCTTTTTGGAGGGTTTGAAGCGCTTTGAGTAGTTCTTGTTGGGATATATCAAGTTCTAAGTGAGAGAGGTCAAGTGGAAAGTGAGATGGTTTTTGAATGGAGGAGAAAAATGTGTCTAGAGAGTGGGAAGAGGGCTGAGTTTCAGAAGAGTATAAGGTTTTGTAGAAGTTAGAGAATTCAGTGAGGATGTCTGCGTCTGTGTGTTTGAGATTTGAATCGGCGTCGTAGACTGATTCAATGTTTAATTTATTGCGTTTCACCTTGAGATAATTAGCTAAGATCTTGCCAGCCTTATTTTTGCCTCCATAGAACTTGGCACTAGATTTTAATAAGTACAAGGATGCATCGTCCGTAGATTTTTTGTTAAATTTCATCTTAGCGCTAACCAGGGCGGTTAGAGTTTGCTGTGAGCGGGAAGTAAAATAAGAATGCTCCAATTTCTTAATACCCAGAAGGATAGCCTTAGTAAAATCGCGAGCATCTCTACGTTTTTTAGCAACAAAGCCAATGATGAAATCTCTCGCCGCCGCTTTAAAGGCATCCCAAATGGTGTGTTTGGGGACAGGGGAGTTATCATTGAGGGAGAAAAATTCATGGGAGAAGGAAGTGAAGGAGGTAGTAAATTTAGGGTCTAGGAGGAGAGAATTGTTGAAACGCCAGCGTTTAGGGCCTATTGATTTGGGTAAGATGTCCAATTGAACCAATGTGGGGGCATGTCAGAAAGTAAAATTGGACCAATTTCCGCATGAGTGAGAGTTTGGGCAATGTTGTGGGTAACAAAAATGTAATCAATTCGGGATTGGGAATGGTGACATGGAGAATAGAAAGTAAATTCCTGAAGTTCTGGGTTACATAGACGCCAAGCATCAGTGAGTTTGTGTTGGGAAATAGCTTGAGAGAAGGATTTATGAGATTTGTTGGGGATGAAGTGTGCTTTGGAGTTCCTATCTAGAAAGGGATCTATGGGCTGATTGCAATCTCCTGCCAGTATAACATTATCATCAATGAATCTGGTGATGTGCTGTGAAAATGAGTGCCAGAAAGTGGGATCACCAGTGGTAGGGGCATAAACATTTAGGAGAGAAATTGGAACATTCTTGATAGAAAGTTTGGCATATATCCATCGGCCTTCAGCATCTGATTCCTGAGCAAGCAGGGAATGAGAAAGAGCTTTGTGACATAAAATAGCAATGCCATTACGTTTACCATCCCCAGGAGAATAATAAACATCACCCACCCAACTTCTCTTCAATTTGACAGATTCTTCAGCAGATAAATTGGTTTCTTGTAAAAAAGAAATGTCCACATTCAAACGTGAAAGATGAGATAAGATTCTTTGTCGTTTGATAGGGGAGTTGACGCCCTTAACATTCCATGTGATTACCTTCAGAGACATATCATATCAGAGAAGAGAAAGAAAACAGAGGAAGAAAAGGAGGTGCGAAGGGAACCCAGAAGAGTAAAAAAACCAAGGAGAATAATAAAGTCGATGAAAGTCAGTGCAGTATAATAATGAGTAAAAGGATGAGGAAAGAGGAAATAGGGTGAAGAAAAGGAAAATAGAAGCGATTGATGTGGAAAAGATGAGAAGGTAGTCCAAGAAATAGTTAGAATGATAGGAAGAAGATGGTAATAGAAGAGTATTCGAAAGACAAGAGAGAGAGACACCTGTGAGACAAAGGAAATTGGGGAACGTAAAAGTGAAAAAGATACAAGAAGGAAAGTGAACAACCGGGAGGAAAGGGAAAACATACTTACGAAGGGTAGAGATGGGGAGGGTTGATCACCAGGGGGAGGATACGCGAGGAAATGGATGAGGGGGGAGCGCCAGGCAAAGGAAGCAAGCGTCCAATGCAAACGAACCAACAGGTCGGGGGAAAGACGCCATATGTATTGTAAAACCTGCAAGGAAAAGGGAGGAAAAACAATAATGAATGAGACGAATGAAAGAAGATGAGGACAAAACAATAATGAATGACAAGAGGGTGTGTGAAGAAATAGTAGTGAGCAATACTAACTAACGAACAGGGATACAAGAAAAATGACGGAGAGTGAGGGGAAGAGCAGGAAAACTAGAGTCGCTGTACAACGTGGCATAAACAAACAGTAATACATTCAACAGTGCACGATAAGCATGCAGATTAATTGAAACTTCAATGCTGCGTCACGCAGGAATCATGGTGGGAAAGCTGACGAGGAGCTGGAAAAGTCCATATCAGAGGCTTGGGTTGCGTTCAAAAAGCTTCGAAGATGAACAGGATCCTCATATGTCGTAGTTTTGTTGTTGTAGGTCACTCTGAATAGGCAAGGATGGAAAAGGCCGTATCTGGCTCCAATGGCACGAAGTTCTGGTCGCATATCCAAGAAGGCCTTGCGGCGACTAGCTGTGGCTCTTGCGTAATCCTGCGCAAAGAAAAGATTGGAGCCCGACCATTGCAATCGAGGTGAGGCACGAGCCGCTGAGATAACTTTGAGGAGGTCAGTATATTCTAAGAAGTACATGATGACACCTCTTGGTCGTGAAGAAGGAGAAGAAGTAGAAGGGAGACGACCCAGCCTATGTGCACGCTGGATGTTAAGCGTAGTACCCTCAGGTAGATGAAGAAGCTTGGGCAAAAAGGATTTGAAGAAGGCAATGGGGTCAGTCCCCTCACAATTCTCCGCCAGGCCGTAGAGACGAAGATTGTTGCGCCTGTTTCGATTCTCCAATTCTTCAACTTGCTTTTGAAGAGAGGAAATTTGAGACTGCATGTGTGATACTTTGGAGGACGACTCTTGGAGAGAAGTTAGAGAATGTTCCACTGTAGTCACTCTGGCATCCATCTGAGACCAGTTGTCAGTAAGAACCTGCAACTTAGAATTAGTTTCTTCCATGAAGGGTCTGAGGGCACGGATCTCTTCCAATAACAGCTCCATAGAGACAGCTGATGTGGACCCCGTTGGCGATAGAGGATCTTTTTTAAGGCGTTTCGTCATGACTTTCCCTGGAGGCTGGATGGGCCGCTCCGCGTTAGACTGCGACATTTGAGTAACGAGAGCCTGAGAGGCCTCGAGGTGTGCCAATGCAGAGAAGACTTTGGAGTTTTTAATGAAGACACAACGTGGAGTTTTGGGGGTGCGAGGGAATGCCTTCCTTTCCATAAAAATGAAGCAGAAAAGAGTTATTGGTAAGGAGAAAAAAAGAAGAAAAAAAAAGTTCAATAATATTCACTGCTTATCCAGAGGCAGCGAGGAGTATGCGTTAAAGCTCTTGACTGGAAAACTGCGCAGGATGCAAGAATGCCAAGGAGTCAGGAAAATGGGTGGAGCAGCGACCAATTCGCTGTTTGGAGGAGTTAACTCATTCATGAGGAGAACAAAGAACCACCATGGCGATGAAATATAGATAAGTGGCACGTTGTGGAGCAGAGGAGGTCCATCAGGGAGAGGACATCATGAATACAGGGAGAGTAGGTAAAGGAGAGCGTGCAAAAACAGTGCACAAAACTGCCCCAAGTTGTAGATAGTCTTCAATATATGAGCATGAGAGAAAGCAGCGCTTTTAGCAAGAATTGACTTAGTCTGAATGTACAGGCAGGGTACCTGAAGAAAGAGAAGTCCACTTGCTCAAAATGGCCGCCAAGGACATGAAAACGCGAGTTAAACTCGCTAAAATTCGTTGAGAAGCAGCTTATGTCATATGCATGCAGCGGTAAAGCATAGATGTAGAAGGCACCTCACCAGGAAGAGTTGGTAATGCGTAGGGCTCTGTGGCAGACTCTCATGGTTGTGAAGCGGGAGCGCCGCAGTTCGCGCTGACAGGATACAAAATGGCGGACGCGACTATCACTCAGCGGCGTCCGCTGCAAAGTCGGCGAAAACGGCCATTCCGCTGCTCGAATGGGACCGCATCTGGAAGCACCTTGTTAACCGCAGTCTCCGGTCGGGAAAAACCTGCCTTGCAGGCGCAGGTGAGATGGTAAAAGCGGCGAAAACCCCTAGCGACCCGGAGCGCTCACATCTGCGCGGCCGTCCTCGCCGGGCGCCAAGCCACGCCCCCCCAGATTATCACAATTCTAATTGAAGAATTCCCAGAAAACTGCTTATCAACCACCAACTAGTGGAGTCATATAGGCTAATACACTAGACTGATGGGGGGGGGTACACCTTCAATAACTGGCTTCCCCAACTGGAATCTCATATTGAATACTTCTTGTTCAGCACTTTCCCATTGCTTAAATCTGTCTCCTGTGGAATAGGCGTGCAACATGTCTCGGATCAGGCATCAACCTCTTTGAAACTTGACTGCAACCTTCATGTATCTCGCACAAATGTCTAGAGGTTGGGCACTAAAAGATACAAACTCCCTGAGAATAAACAGAAACTGCTGGGAACAATATTTGGAGCGAAATGAAGGCTTGGTATTCTTCTGGCAGGTGCTGTGGGAGACCGGTAAAGTCTACATGAGAGGTTTTCTGATGGTGGCAAAGAAGCAAGCAGGTCTGACAGCGACATCTCACAATGGAATAAGAAATCTTAAGTAAGACTCATTTATGTCAGCAGCTGCATCAGAGGTCTGCCTTTACTCCCTCAGGGCCAAAACGTTTGAATTGAATTCTCTACATATAGCGGCTGCAGTAGAGGCACACTTTAACTTGTAAATCATCACTACGAGCAGGGAAAAAAGACCTGCAGGTTACTTGCCTTCCAACGGTTCAGTGCAAGCAACAATACCAGCTGTATACAGGCACAATGGCACCTTTGTCACACATTCAAATACCATTGTGTCAAAATGTGCATGTTGTTACTCCGCTCTTTATGCTTCAAAAGCCCAGACTGACACTGAGCAAGAACAATTGTTTTCTCAAAACATCCCATTGCCACATTAAACAAGGGAGAGCCAAGCAGCCCTGGTTGAAAAAATAATGGAAGGAGAAGTGGCAGCAATCACTGAAGCAATGCCAACAGGGAAAGTCCTAGTGATGGATTGCTTCCCTATTTAATTTTATAAAATCACAGCTCAGTACTTGGTGCCTCTGCTGGGGAACATGTAGCTAAGCCTCAAACTTCACCCCTCCCAGAATTTACACAAGCCTTGATAACACTGATGATACCAAAGAGGGATATAGACTTGCTGTGCTTGAAAATTGTCATCTAATTTTCCTCACCCATTCAAATATGAAGATTATTACTAAGATTTTGGCCACCTGACTTAAAAATACATCCTGTCATTAGTCCTTGCCAATCTCTTGGGTTTTGTCCCGGGACACACTTTGCACAATCATCTTCAGACTCTCACCTACTTACTCTGGACCTCCAAGACTATTTAAACTGAACAGGCTTCCCTCTCCCTTGATGCTGAAAATGACTTTGACCGGGGGGGGGGGGGGTGACGTTATATGTATCACACATTGGACCATCTTGGGATTGTCTGTACTCTTCCAAAATGGCCTCATTCCGCTGTAACAGCTTCTGATCTCACCATTGACCATTGCCGGGGGAACAAGGCAGGAATATCCTCTCTCAGTATTTGCTCTCTCCCTTGATGTTTCTCTTAGCTGTAGAGCCTCTGGCAATAACCATACGTAAATCATCAGCACTTTGGAATCCCTACATCAGTAGAAGAACTGAAGCTCATGCTCTATGCTGACTATATGTCGTTTACTGTATTGTCCACACGGCTGATTCCATTCTGGTTCCAATGGGGAGTATCAACCTCTTCTCAATCTTTAGTTACTACAGCATTTATTGAGCCAAAGGTGAGGCTTTGCATATGGATGGGATGACAACAATGGACTGTTTTACGAGGCCTGTAATTTTGTTGGAGGCAGACACAGCTGAAAAACCTGGGAAAAATGTTTTATTCCAATCCACATTGCATGGTAACTTACAACATTGATTTTCTCATAAGCCCAATGCAGAGTCTTTCTGAAATGGGGCAATCTTCAACTGTCTTTGTGGGGGAGAGAGCAGACGGTTATGGCCTTACACTATAATTACGTCATTGGTATGCTAGAGGGGGCGGTTCCTTTACCAATACTTCATCAAATTGATTCAGCGGAAGCCACACACATCAAGTGTAGCTCCAAGTTCCTGGAGCATTATCAACAACCTATTCCTAGGAGTAGAGAGCGCCAATGTCCTGGATGCCCATATTACAGAGAATGACTGGGTCAGCCATTTGGAGGGTATGTTTGGGAATTCTATGGCCCAGGTTAACTGCCCGGCGGGGGAATGGAAAACATAACCCTGTCAGTTAATAAGGAAAACATGAGGTGGTGAATTGCTGGTATGATGGGCAAAAAGGCCCCCGGACCAGACTGAATCCTTCTAGATCTATACCTGTCCAATTTGGAGTTTTGGGTACACCTGCTTACCACTATTATTAATGCAGCTGCGAGGTCTGGCCCCCGGCCTCTTGGGCTACCTCCATTAGAATCCCAGTTCTTGAAAAGGGAAACAGGGACAGCACTCATTGCTACAGGCCTGTATGCCTGTTGGACTATGGTGTTTAAAGTGGCCGGACGGATCCAGGTCTCCAGACAATAATATCTTGTCAGATGCACAATATGGTTTCCGCTCCTGCCACTACACAATAGACCAATGCCCGAACAATATTATTATAACTAATTAGTATACGGTATCACGTCCTGGTACCATCTTCCTGGCCTTTATGGACCTCTCTTCCATGGTTGACTGTATGAACAGAGGAAAGCTGTAGCAGATCTTCTTTCCCTGGTGGTGGACAGGGATATAGGGGCATATTACCAACAACTAGCGATAATTTTTGTCTCTAACTTGTTTAGAGACAAAAATTATCGCCGCACATCGGCGATTTTTATCGCAGATAAACCTTGCTATTAACAAGGTTTATCGCAAATGCGATAAAAAACGGCCGAAATGCATGAATATCGCTGAAAAGTCAGCGATATTCATGCATTATCGAGCAAATGCTCTTAGCCATGTTATCCACCTCCCATTGGATAACATGGCTAAGAACTGCTCAGGGCAGGTGTTAGCTTTTGGAGATATTCGAGCTTAGCGCGAATATCTCCAAAAGTTGGTAATAGGAGATAGCGATGTTAGGGACTGTTTCCAGTCGCTAACATCTTGGCACGCCCACTTTGCATGTCATTAGTGATAAATATCACTGACATGCAAAGCAAGGCCCAAGATGGTCGCTATCTCCTATTAGCTGTCACTAACTGGTGTTAGCGACAGCTTGGTAATAGGGAGATAATTTTATCTCCGCTTTCTTGGCTTTTAAAGCCAAAAAAGCGGAGATAAACCCCCTTGATAATATGCCCCATAGCCTTTTTCTTACAAGACCTCCACCGAGACACTAAGGAGGCTGTGTGATATTCGGTTGGTCTGAAGGTATCACGCCTGTTCTTCAACTGGAGTGGAGTCCAACAGGGTTGCATTTTGGTCCCTTTTTTATTTAATCTTTATAATAAATATTTGGAGAAAACTCTCCTGGAGACCAAGGCGGACTGTATGTATTTAATGTACATACTAAGGGCAGACATTTGGGATAACTACGATTTTTTTAAAATACTTGTAATAATCATATATTACTCTTAAAAAGAATGACACAAATTTCGGTAGAACATCATGCATACTCGTATTGAAAGTGCTGCTCAAGTGCATCATAAGCGTACGCAAAGCCATGTGACTTTAAAAGGAGAGATTTGATTGATTCATAACTTTTCTATTGCGACTGTTAAAAGTTCCGTCCCATAATAATTATTCAACTTTGACTTTCTAAGAAGAAGCATTTGTTCTGAGAATCTTATCAAATAGAAGGAAGATCACCATAATAAGAGCAATGGAGTCATCTTCCAGCAGTTCCTCAGAGGGAGATTTTATTCCTGAAGAACATCCAAAGAAGAGGAAAGAAGCTCTAATTTGGGAGTTTTTTAGTTTTCCAGAAGGTCAAGAAAAGGTTCATGCTCCAAAAGTAACCTGTAAAATTTGCGAAACAACTCTTTCAAGGGGTGATCCATGTAAAAAATACTCCTTTGGCACAGCAAATATGGTGCGACACGTGAAGAACTTGCACCTCAAGAACTTTGCTTGAGCTGCAAGACCGAGGTTGCACGAGAACCCACCTGCTTCTGCACCAAGCACATCAACTGCGGCAGCAGTAATTTCAGTAAGCAGTCCACACCCACATATTGATTCTGTCATTTGAGATGTCATCTGTGATGTCATGAGTGATGTCACTGACCATTTCATGAGTGATGTAATATGTGACGTCATCAGCAGTGCATTGGGGGCGCGCAAGTTATAGTTTGCTGAGCTAACTATAACGGAGGAATTTCAAAGGTTTAGTATGAGAGAAATGTTCAGCTACCTATAATATGTGAAACCTATGGTTTTTTCAATGAATTTGCAAGGTTTTTTAAATGCTAATTCCTAACTATAACGTGCGTGAAACCTATATTTTTTTAGTGAAAAAAAATTATATATATATATATATATATATATATATATATATATATATATATATATATATATTCAGTTAAATGCATTAAACATTGGCACAAAGATAACTGTCAATTCAGCACTGCTCAAAATAATGAATCAAGAAAATCATAAATCTTATTCCCTAAGTTAGCTTTCTGACCTGAAAGGGAAACAAATTAATAAACAGTAGAATGCTTACAGTCCATAGGAAATCGGACAGCACTTCGCCCTCAGGAAACAGTCAGCCCCAATCCCTTCAAGAGAGCCAATTTTATATCATTTTTGCTCTCAAATTTAACTAAATGTATTTCTTTTTAAAAGTTCAGCACTCTGCTTGGTTGATGGCTGTCAGGCCACCAAAATCACTCCTTCCAGGGAGAAAACGTCAATGCATTATTGTTCATTCTCATGGAGTGACAACAACTTCCGAGCAAATCGCAACATTTTAAAAGTTGCCTTTCTGACTTCCACCAAAGCTCGGCAAAATCGTTGCCTGTCACTTCCTCGGCCTTGTAAAAAGAACATCCAGAGCAGTTCGTGAAAAAGTCTCTTTTGTTAGAGCCACAGTCTTTTTCAAAGGTTATGTGAAAGCAAAGTTCCATGGAAAATTTCCAAGATAACTGCACTTGGCTCCAACTCTGCTCACGTACAGGCCGACCAACTTTTCTTCAGAAACAGAGGCTAGGCCTCAAACCACTCTCGGGCTAGTATTTAAACAAACACAAAAAGAGTGATTAATTCAGGTAAAGCAAACCCTTCTGTACCACCCAACCCTTGCTAATTATTAATTAACCCACTAATAAAAGACATCTAGCAAAAGCAAACAAATAAAGCAGCACGTAAAATACCTACCATTCTTCATGTAATCCAGCTTTATGTTTCTGAAAGTGTAAAAAGATGATTAAATGATACACAGACAGACAAACACAACATAGGACAAACATGTAAGCACATATAATAAAGCACATGCCATGAATGATCAGCTGCATATTAATAATGACAAAGACAATAGGACAGACATGACAAACAAAACAATATTAATCACATGTTACAAAACAAACTTGCAAATGCAACAAGAGCACATGTTAATAATTCCCGCATGTTCATGTGTGGTGCAAACTTAATCTAGGTTGAATTAATTAAACAAATCATGCAACAGCTCATTAATGAATTAGTTCATGTTATGGGAGATTAAATCCACAAGTCAGAATAAAATATTTTCTGAAGCTCGCTTCATCAACTCCCTCATCTGGTGATTTTAAAATCACCAAACAACACCCTAAAATTTCAGAAATTTTTCACCCATTTTGGAGACAACACACATTGGATTCTCTCAATATTAGTTTCCCTAAACCCCTGTTTCAGCTGTCTGATCATCTCTTTCAAACTGAATCCTTCGCATTTCCTCTAACTCATATTACTTTTCTTGTTCCTTTCTGAGTTTATAAATCCTTCTCTTTTCTTTCTGATGCTTCCTACTCTTGTGGATCAAACAACTAATTTTTAGCAGCATTATCACTATAATAATGACATTTACTGGATAGAGCACTTTGCCAATAATTGAACTACCAAGTTCAAAAAACCATTCTTTAATACCCTCCATTCTCTTTCCAATTTTCTCAGTAAAGGTTTCCTCCTCCATAGGTTCTATTTCTTCATGAAAATGTGTGATGTTTTTAACAAGCAACTCTATATCCCGACTTTTATCAGGAATATAAGTACAGCAATGTTGAACATGCAAGACCCCACAGACTCCACCCTCTTTTGCAAGCAGAATGTCTAAAGCAAGACGATTCTGCATAATCATACTTCTGGTATCAACAAGTTCTGTGCTAACCAATTGAAAACCACTTGCAGTATCAGTTGACAACCTATCTACAATTGTGGAAACTTTTCTGATTTTAATTGAATTCATTGTAATTCCCACCATAGGAATAACAGCACCAAAGATGTCTCCCAAAATTTCTGAGAAACTTATTAATTCTCTTATATGTGTTATTCTTCCAGCAGCATTTAGATTGTCAATGTCCCTGTGAGAAGTTGGCCTGGTATATAATGCTCACTAATTCTAGTGATCACTTTGTACCATGCCAAGCAACCCTTATGATGATTGGTTGTAATTCAACCTTGTAGACCAGTTATCCTAGTGGTAACGTGGACAAAGCAGTCTTAGGCTAAACTCTGAAAGGCATGTGAAGCCAGCTGTATTACCATACACAACCCCCTTGAATACCAAATGAAAGGACACCACACAGATATATATTGAAAATATATATTGATTTATTTACTATAAAATCCCCTGGACTCTTTATGAGCACAGAAGCACAAGCGTTAAATCACAAGACAGTTTAAAATACACAAAAGTTGCACAATATGGATGAGCCCTAGGGGCCACCTAAACCATATACTAAGAAAGTGGTATAAGAGATACCAATCAGAACGGGAACAGGCCTAGGGCCTTGGGAATCGCTGGAGCTATTCGAGACTAGCAATGATTAAGTCGGGAAAGGCCCGCGGGACTCGGGTGCAGTGTCTAAAGTGCACGCACTGTTCAATGTAAAGTCTATGGTGCGTAAAAAGTACAAGGTTAGTTAGTTCGGAACCTTCCGGGTGACCTAGAACGCTGAAACTTAAGACACAGGCCCTTGAGATGTTTACCAGTGTAGGAACACTGGCGGAGCTGAGTGACCTCACCCACAGAAAGCGGGTGCACAGGGTCGAAGTAGTGTCGGGTTTCGCCACGCTGGTCGATGGTGCTTGGAGCTGAAGATGCTGCAGGCGGCTCGATGTGAAGAGTTCCGGTGGATCCAAGGGTGGATCTGAAGATGTGAAGACCTGAAAGCAGAGAGGACAATGTTCAAAGTCACTAGCCAGTGACTTTCGTTGAACCAGATTGGAACCAGGCGATGTCGGGTGCAAACAGGCGTTGAGGTGTAGCTTCTCTCTGCAGCCACGTAGACACCGGGGGTCGAGGACGTCCAGGAGTCGGTCACGAGCTGTCCCACGCAGGCTTCTCGCTGTTGGCGGTGTCGGCAACTTGATCGGAGCAAACTGGCCTTGGCTAATGCAAGCCACGCAGGAGTCGAAGAATGCTTAACACTCGGACCAGCAAGGTCAGAGCGAGTGCTCCTTTTCACAGGAGCTTGGGCAAGTCTAAAGCAACCAGACCCGTGGTGTAGTTTGTCGGTTTCGTCGCCAAGATGGCCGCTGACCCCGTGGCTAGTGGCCGGGATGGCGCATCAAGTGGCACAATGCAAAAGGGCCCCACGCAGATCGTGGAGATGCTGGAGGGCTCTTCTTCGGTGCAAGGGCTGTTCGGTGGTGGGGGTTCTCAGTCCCTAAAGCACAACATCGAGGATGCCTCGGTTGCTGCGCAGTCAGCTTTTTGAGTGTCTTCCAAGAGGTCCGGTCCCACGTCACTCGGTGCCTCCACGGGTCCCTTCTTTGCAGGGACTGTGGATCGGGCTGTGAGAGGTCTAAGAGTCTGGGTCTTGTCAGGCTCTGGGCTCGGGCTCCGGCGGGAGGCGGCGGCAAAGCAGATGTCGAGTTGCTGGTTGGTGCCTGTGTTCACAGGGTGGCCACTCCTAGGCCACAAGGGAGATTCTCTTCAGTCTTCTGTGCAGCAGAATGTCGAAGTCCAGTCTTCTTCTTCGTGTAAAGTTGATTCAGGATGATCTGCTGTGCAATGGCACTGCTCCCACTCTTATTCCCAATCTGAGGGGTGGATCACCTACTAGGTCCCTCCTCTGGGAGGAACCAGGAAGGGGAGCGGTTACACCCCCTGTCCTTTGTCCAGCTCCTCGCCAGGCCTGGGTCTGGAAAGTCCCAGGACCGGTTTGGACTGGCTTATGCACGAGGACACCTTGTGTGCCCCGGGCATGTCTGATTCTATTCAGCCCTGTCCTACCCAATACACAAAACCCTGTCTGGGGTGGTGCTCGCACCTCCCAAGGCAGGAAAGCCTTTGTCCAAGCCTCCCTCGCTGGAAGGACTCCCGGCAGCAGGAGGTCAGACTCGTGTCTGTGGTGGCAGCATCCATTTTGTGATGCTGAGGCTCTTGTTAACTTTAACCGGGGTTAAGGCTACACACATGTCGTGTCCCTCTAGAAGCGTGGAATGCTATCCCCAGCGACAGAACTGTCGAGGGGATAGTATTCCAATTCGTATGACACCTTACTCGACATGTTTTGATAAAGCCAAACCAAAGATAGCATATAACCGCGAGGATTATAATGCACTTAAGAGTATATGGTATGGCAATATCCCGGAACAGCTTAGGGAGTGGTTCCCGACAGCTGCAGACAGGCTCAGCTCATGCTAGAGCACCATCTCACATATTTCCAAGCACTCTGGCTCCAGGATTGAAGAGGCCTTCCATAGGAGTGGCTGATAGGAACATATGTGTCCAGTTTAAGGTTAGATATAGGGATACTATATCTAAGTAAGAGGTGATTACACCAACTTACCCCAGCTGAGTGATCAGCCAGTTGTGTCAAATATGGAGGCCAGGCCAGGGGTGGCACAATACATGCTGCAGCCCCTGGTAGGCCTTGGATGCACCTATGCCCTGGGTACCTAGGGTACACTGTTACAGGGGCCAATAAGGTGAACCAGTTCCAATTCTGTATGCACCTAAGGTACATGGAGTCCATTTTAAGGAGAGAGCAATTAGCCTGGGGCCCTGAATAGCAGGATCCCAGGCCAACTATGTCAAAAACCAGCTAAACACCAGGCAAAAAGGTTGGGGGTAACCATAGTCAGATATCCACCTTCCTACAGTCCCTCTCAGAGAAATCCACCCTGTAATGTTTCTGTAAATGTTTCTGTTTGCTCAAATCAATTTCTAACTCAGCAGCCATTTCTTCCAGTTGTCCATACCTGTTTATAGTTTTCCACTGAATACTTTTGCAAATAAATAATAATTCATCATCCTGATACAATTTCAAATTGTCAGTACCAATTGTGCCAATGATTAATTCTTCCAGATCAGCTTTTAATTTAGCTACATCAAGCTTTTTATAATCAAGAGGTTCAGGGGACAATCCATTTTGAGATAATTCTGTTCTGTTTAAGCTTTTCTCTGACAAACCTGAATCTGAATCTGCCACAGTTGGTGTTTGCGAACTTGACAAACTTCCATGTAATGTTAAATTTGGCATCATAGATTTTTCTTTATGAATCTCTGAAAGTTCTGAATAAAATTTTTCAGCAACCTTTTGAATTTCTGCATTTAATGGAACTGTTAAAGTTGTTTGTCGATTATCTCCTTGATCAAAAACTGGTACAAAAGGACCAATAGTTACTGGTACTGTCACTGCTTCAATGCCTTTTGTCAATTGTTGAATTAAATCTTGCTTTGCTTTATTGTAACTAGAAATTTCTTGATCAGCAGGTAATCTTTCTTGATTTCTCACAAAATTATTTTCTTGTTGAGGAACTCTACTTTCTCTAGGTGTACTACAATTATTTACTGAGCCTACCCTTTCAGGTAATTTTAAAAATCTGGGAGAACCTTCCTCAGCTTCTCTAGGAGGTGCACATGGAGAAGTTTCTGTAGAAACTCTTGAAGTAGGTTGAGAACCTGCTTGATAAGGTGGCGGTTTGGGTTTAGTAGCATAAATATCTTCTAAAACTGCATCATCTAATTCCTCATCAATTCTCCTACCAGCTGTCTTTTGCTCTAAATCCTCAGTAATCATTATTCTTACTGGATACAGACCATCATACATGTCTGCCTTTCTCCAGCGTCTCACTTTATCCTCATGTGTTTCTCTATTTAAAATGTATTTAGAATGTCTAGGTGTAGGGCATTAGCTCTCACGCTCAAGTTCCATCATCTCAACCTCCCATTCAACTAATGCCTCAAATTGTGTAGGTCTTGGCTTTGGCACAAGATCCATCATTTTTCCTCTCAGATTTTGTAAAACTTTCAAATTAAATGACCCATCTTCTGGCCAGGCTAGTACGCCATCATTTCTGGTATAATGCATCCAATTATCAAACCAAATTACAGTATGATAGCCATATTCGCCTTCCATATAGGCTGCGGGTGTTTTGTACTTATGAAGTAATTTACCACCACGCGTTTCAATTTTCTTATCAGGTTTAAAATAATTTTTCACCTTCTGAAACCATGAAGGCTTTTTCTCATAATCATTCCAATAACTCATCTTTGTGACACAATGCTGTGCTGTTGAGGATGTCACTTATTGTTCCTAATGACTTTTGTTGCTGCTATAACTTTATTTGCAACTCTAATGATAGCTGCTAGTTATCTGCTTTTTACCTAATATTGCCAGTGTCCTTGCTCTAGTCACCTCTGCTGCTGTTATCCTAACCAGGGTGGCTGCTGTGATATTCAATACTTTACAGCTGTAGTCAATTCCAAAAACGAAGCTCTGGGCACTACTAGCGCAGAAAATCAAACACTCGGCAGAAGTAAACAATGATTATCAGCACAACAAATGCCTGAGCCAATCAGCGGGGCTGCCACAATGCTCAGCCAACCACAATGCCCACCCGAGCCTCAACCAATCCAGTTGCAGCTCCCTTATGACGCTGTGGCGTTTTTAACCAATCAGAGCACAGCGGCTCCAAAACACGACTGCAACGCGAGCCAGTGACACTACGCGTCACCAGCCAATGGGTGCACGGCTCCTCTATGACGCGTCGGGACTTTCCCAATGATACGCGTCACCAGCCAATGGGTGCGCTGCTCCTCATCGGGACCTAGCAATTTCAATCACACAACCTTGCCCAATGAGAGCGCAGTCACTCCGGAGCCTCGCCCAATCAGAGCGCGGCTCTGTGTATGACGCGACAGCGTTTTCACCAATGGCAGCGCGGCGGCTGTGACGTAGACAGCCGCTGCGGCTGGCAGCTCTCCCCTTATGCTCTCCTCACTCAGTAAACGGCCCCTTCCTGCAAATTGAGCTGAGCTCACAATGCAACACGCATCTAGCTGACACTGAACGCGGATCAGCTGTAGCGAGGAATGAAATGAAACGAGGACAAATATAAACAATTTAGCAGGCTGTAACACGCATTCAGACAATCACAGCGCCTGCAAATGCCTTATCCAATTACAACACGGCGCTCCAGCCAATCAGAGCATTGCTCTCACGAGCTCAGCCAATCACAGCACGGCTGTAGCTTATAACATTGCTGCTGCTGTAGTCCCTCTCTCCCTTCATGCACTCAGCCCCTCGTTTAAAATATAATCCTCACACAGTGCACAACTCGCCACAGATATTAGCTGTAACACATTTCAACTGCGCGATTGTAGCTGGGACTTTGTTTTATATACGAGTGTCTTCTCGTTATGTACTAGAGGGAATCAGTTCATGCAAACAGGTGATTCACCAGGACGTGCAATTATTTCCAAAACGGGGATGCTTGGAAAACACAAACAATTCAACAGGCAGTGGTGACGCGCATCAGCCAATCACGCGCAACCACTCCAAAGCACTTAGCGAATCACAGCGCTGCTTTGCTATAACGCTACGGACGCCTAAACCAATCAGTGCGCGGCAGCTCTGACGTGCACAGCAGCTGCGGCTCCAGGGTCTCCTCACACGTTCTTGCTCCTAAAAATAGCCCCTCCTTCACAATTTCAATCATGACACTTTGAAATACAATTTAAATAGCGCGCAATACTTTTAAGTGTATTTAAACAACGCGCAACGCTTTACAATACTTTATAATAGCGCATTCTTTACCCTGCAGGCTCGAAAAACACTTTCCAATTACTTTTTTAAACGCAATTAATAACTACATAAAAACAAACCATTTGCCTGCTTCTCTAACAAAGAGATAGTTTTATACATTCATTCAAGTATTCTCAGCGTGGAATAGACGACGCTATTCTCACAGAATAGTCTCAATGGCCAATAGAGCAATTCTTACCCTACCCTTCTAACAGGTAATAACCAATTGTTTCTCCAATTGAATGCAAATACATTTAGCAATTCAAAATTTACCCCAATTGATATTACAAAATCATTCACACACTTTCAAACAGAAAACCCTGATCATACACACACGAGATCTTGGCAGGAATTGAACCAACCACAGAAAACGTCAAGCGTTGATAAGAATAGACGTCACTATCTCACCCTTCTCTCAAGCTTGGATAAATCCTACTACTCTCTTCACAGAAAGTTTTAAAACAGGCTCACCAGGTCCCTCTGCTTAATGCTACAATTTCATAGGCAATCCTCACTATACATTCAACCATGCACATCTAAGGTCCCTAAACTTGTGTTGTACGTCCACAACACGTGATATATTCTATACCACAATTTTGAAACTAACAAATGCACTGTGTAACTCTTCTAGTCACACTACCTTGCCGGCAATTAACCAGGAATTTTTCACACTGCTGGAAAAAATCCTTAAGACTACATATAACAATCTGACAAAATCAGCATCTCAACATTTGTTAAACATCAATCCTATGACTGTACCAAAATATATGTAACATACATGTCAAAAATAACATATAACCGTACGAATGCTACCAAAATTGATCCAGCGCTCCAACTAAAATTCTTTATAAATGATGTCACAATCTACTACCACACTTACCAATCAATACCAGGCCCATAAGAAACAACAGATCAGCTGAATCATGAGGTGAATGGATCAAATATGTTAATTTTTGATGCTAACTACAATAAACAAGACCAGCTTGTCATTTTAAAAGTTTATTTTAAAATTCATAATTGGATAATCTTTATTAACTCTCTTTATTAGAATCAAACATTTAGTTTTATTAATTCAGTTAAATGCATTAAACATTGGCACAAAGATAACTGTCAATTCAGCATTGCTCAAAATAATGAATCAAGAAAATCATAAATCTTATTCCCTAAGTTACCATTCTGACCTGAAAGGGAAACAAATTAATAAACAGTAGAATGCTTACAGTCCATAGGAAATCGGACAGCACTTCGCCCTCAGGAAACAGTCAGCCCCAATCCCTTCGAGAGAGCCAATTTTATATCATTTTTGCTCTCAAATTTAACTAAATGTATTTCTTTTTAAAAGTTCAGCACTCTGATTGGTTGATGGCTGTCAGGCCATCAAAATCACTCCTTCCAGGGAGAAAACGTCAATGCATTATTGTTCATTCTCATGGAGTGACAAGAACGTCCGAGCAAATCGCAACATTTTAAAAGTTGCCTTTCTGACTTTCACCAAAGCTCGGCAAAATCATTGCCTGTCACTTCCTCGGCCTTGTAAAAAGAACATCCAGAGCAGTTCGTGAAAAAGTCTCTTTTGTTAGAGCCACAGTCTTTTTCAAAGGTTATGTGAAAGCAAAGTTCCATGGAAAATTTCCAAGATAACTGCACGTGGCTCCAACTCTGCTCACGTACAGGCCGACCAACTTTTCTTCAGAAACAGAGGCTAGGCCTCAAACCACTCTCGGGCTAGTATTTAAACAAACACAAAAAGAGTGATTAATTCAGGTAAAGCAAACACTTCTGTACCACCCAACCCTTGCTAATTATTAATTAACCCACTAATAAAAGACATCTAGCAAAAGCAAACAAATAAAGCAGCACATAAAATATCTACCATTCTTCATGTAATCCAGCTTTATGTTTCTGAAAGAGTAAAAAGATGATTAAATGATACACAGACAGACAAACACAACATAGGACAAACATGTAAGCACATATAATAAAGCGCATGCCATGAATGATCAGCTGCATATTAATAATGACAAAGACAATAGGACAGACATGACAAACAAAACAATATTAATCACATGTTACAAAACAAACTTGCAAATGCAACAAGAGCACATGTTATTAATTCCTGCATGTTCATGTGTGGTGCAAACTTAATCTAGGTTGAATTAATTAAACAAATCATGCAACAGCTCATTAATAAATTAGTTCATGTTATGGGAGATTAAAACCACGAGTCAGAATAAAATATTTTCTGAAGCTCGCTTCATCACTCTCTACTACTCTCTCTCTACTAGTCTCTACTACTCACTGCACTACTCACTCTCTACTACTCTCTACTATTCTCTCTGCTACTCACTCTCTACTACTCACTCTCTACTACTCACTCTCTACTACTCTCTACTACTCACTCTTTACTACTCTCTACTACTCACTCTCTACTGCTCTCTACTACTCACTCTACTACTTACTCTCTACTACACTCTACTACTCTCTACTACTCACTCTCTGCTACTCTCTCTACTGCTCACTACTACTCTCTACTACTCACTCTTTACTACTCTCTACTACTCACTCTCTACTGCTCTCTACTACTCACTCTACTACTTACTCTCTACTACACTCTCTACTCTCTATTACTCACTCTCTACTCTCTACCTCTCTACCTCTCTCTACTTCTCTCTCTACTAGTCTCTACCTCTCTACCGCTACCTCTCTACCTCTACCTCTTTTCCTCTACACCTACACCTCTCTACCTCTCTCTACACGCACACATATACACATATATGCATATATATGCATATGCATTAATATATATGTATGTGTATGTATATATATATATAAAAAAAAAAACAATTTTTTTTTTTTTAAAACAGCTACTTTTTTTTAAAACTGTCATTCTTTTTCTCCATGGTACGCACTTTTATGGCCCCCACATCAAACCTAGGGTGTCAAGGGGGGGTCTACTCTGCCCCATTATGGTCAATTCCCCCTTTGTTTTAGCCACCTCTTGTGTCTCGATCCTACCGAGACACAAGATGGCGGCCGCTCCGGACTGTTTGGAATGTTTACAGACACCCGAAAGCCAATCAGCTTTCCGCACGCAGGTCGCGTAGCGCGCCCGGTAAGCGCCCCGGTGCGCGTACCGGGGCGCGCCTATAGATATATATATTTTTTGGAACCTAAATTACTCAAAAACCACTGGAGCACATATCTTGATACATAGCAAAGGCACATCGGGCTACCAGTCCCTACAATTTTGCCAAGTTTGGTGGAAATCCATTCAGCCGTTCGGGCTAAAAGTGAGTTCGACCGCCCTATGGAAATTAACATGGGGAAAACATGTTTTGGGACCCCCCTTTTATCTCGGCCCCCGCTTCACGAATCCCCCCCAAACTTTCAAGGAAGGACCAAAGCTCCGTGAGGCATATTTGAGGAAATTGCCAGGCAGATTCGTCAACCGGCGCCAAAGTTATTCCAAATAGAATTTTGAGATTTTGCATTGAAAAAAATCCTAACTATAACTACCTACTGGCGACCGCCAGTAGGTAATATATATATATATATATATATATCTATACTAATATAATAAAGAGAGAGTCCAAACCTTTGAGGCGGGTAATCTCAGGAACCACAGCACCAATCACAACACCCAATACAGCGTTGGAAATGGCAGTTGCAGCAGAAGGACATAGACTATGCAGACGCCCACCATATACATTTAAAAGGTAAAAGAACCATGCCAGCAAAGTAGTCCCTTTTGGGGGTGTCTGCGTTGTGCTGTGGGTGTGTGCTGGGGGCGTGACAAATGCTGGGGGCGTGTGGTACGTTCCTCCCTTCATGCCAAGTCTCATAATGTGTGCTAATCCCACCCTGCTCTCTTTAAATACCCCTGCACCCCATAATCACAACCCACCCTTACTCCTTAAAATACCCCAACACCCTTTAACACTAAACCATCTTAACCCTATAAATATACCCTGTACCCCCAAACCTATCCCTAAACCCTAAAAATACTTCTGTACCCCAAAACCCAAACCTAGCCCTGAACCTTATAAATACCCCTGTACCTCAAAACCCAAACCTACCCCTGAACCCTAAACATACCCCTGTACTCAAAAACCCAAACCTAGACCTGAACCCTAAAAATACCACTGTACCCCAAAACCCAAACCTACCCCTGAACTCTAAAATACCCCTGTACCCCAAAAACCAGACCTAGCTCTGAACCCTTAAAATACCCCTGTACCACAAAACCCAAACCTACCACTGAACCGTAAAAATAACCCTGTACCCCAAAACCCAAACCTACCCCTGAACCCTAAAATACCCTTGTACCCCAAAACCCAAACCTAGCCCTGAACCCTAAAAATACCCATGTACCCCAAAACCCAAACCTAGCCCTTAACCCTTAAAATACCCCTGTACCCCAAAACCCAAACCTACCCCTGAACCCTAAAAATACCCCTACACCGCAAAACCCAAACCTAGCCCTGAACCCTACAAAAAATACCACTGTACCCCAAAACCCATACCTATCCCTAAACCCTAAAACTACCACTGTTCCCCAAAACCCATTCCTATCCCTAAACCCTAAAACTACCCCTGTACTCCATAACCCAAAACTATATCTGAACCCTTAAAATACCCAAACACCCCAAAACACATACCTCAGTACCCCAAAACATATACCCCTATACCCATACTTACCTTATCCAAACATTAAAAAAAAACATGCTTTTACCATTCATGCATTTACAACGAATTTCGTTGTAAATGTATGCGTGGTAAAAGCATATAACATACATTATTCGTATAAATATCAGCCTATGGCGTCACTGTATATATTATGCACATTTCATGTTTATATCTATTATGTTGTTGCAATTTTTCCCCTTGTTGACATGGATGTTGAAGCCTCTTCATATAATTCTTTATGCTTACAAACTATTCAAATCGTAATCTCTGCATAATTGAATGAATGAATGCATGAATGAATTTGAAACTTATATAGTGCAAAACTGCCACCCTACGGGTATCCTGGCGTTTAGAAAGATGACTAGCCACCACAGCAGAGTCAAATTGTCAGTGAAGGAGAGTACCGACTCTCCCTTAGAAATAGCCAAGTTCCTCTGAAAGCAGGTCAAAGAATTGGCCTGTCTAAGGTTCTGGGGCAGCTCATTCCATAGGCGCGAGGAAGCCACACCAAAGCCTCTTCCCCCCCATCCGAGATCTCTTAAATCTAGAAGTTGTAATCAGATTTGCATTTGAGGAGCGGAGCTGTCTCCCAGGATTATACCAGGTAAATGGTTCCTGCAAGGGGACTGGGCCCTGGCCATGTGCTGCTCTGTAGACAATTGGACCCAAATTGAACGGTGCGGGTTCATTTGGGTCAAATTTGCAACCTTTTTGGCACTTATCTGGATACATCTTGCCGTCTATCATTGGAGCTTTTTTTTCCATCCTCCGGGTATCCAGCGCTAAGCCATGTTGAGTCTTTCCACTCTGGCCTCTAGCGCACGTTTACAGCCTATTTTCCCGTGGCCCCGGTATTTATTTGCTTTCCGGGCGGGGCCGCAGACACTTCATTCTTTGCTGTAATACTGCACGGCGAAGATCACTCGCCGATTCCAGGTAATTATTAACTGCACGCCTTGTTGCTTTGTGACAGCCACATGCCCACGCCAAGCAGCTGACTCAATGTTCGCATATTTGTCCACAGACCGCCGATCTAATTTACCGTGGTTGAGACATGGACTGCAATGGCATCCGTCCCTCCCAGGCTTCATCCCTGAATAAAATGGAGGTCTGTCCCATTTTAGTTTAGTACTACAACCCATGTTTTACAGTATCCGTGTTGCCCCATGAAATACTTAGGACACTTTATAAATGTTTTCTTTACCAGTGGCAAACAATCCTTGATGCCCCCAACATGAAGTTATACGTTGAACAGCCATTGACTGGATGAACTAATCTTGTGGCTCCTCACCACACGCGGCGGGTAAGCCTTAACACCTCCCTATTCGCCACGCACTTTGATGAGCACCTTGACATACAACCACAGACCTGACCCTTCTTTTTATCCTCACTAGGTGTCTTAGCCACCTCCAGGTTGCCCCCACCACCGCAGTCCTGAAGAAGATCCGCACGGCCGAGGCTATGAACTTCCCTTGTGCCCAAAGTCGGATCGAAGCGTAGGCGCCCTTGAATAAGGCCTAGACTTACCTTTTTTGTTGTCCCGTATCGTGCAAAAATGTAATTCATTTCTGCAGTCATAAATGCAAATTAAACTGTATATATAATTTTGTATAGCTAGGCTGCATATGACGGTGAATGATAACCGCTCATATTGCTTTTCAAATAGTATGCATTTTTTCTCCTCTATGTCACTGAATCCTTCTCTTCCTTTTACACTGAACACCTTTCATCCTACCAGCACGTTCCCTCTTGGAGCAACCTCATTTTAAACTGTTAATCCTTGAATATGCAAAGGTTTTCCACCTTAAAACAAGTTCATTAAATTGCTTGGTGGACACAATATATATATTTATTGGTCTGTTTTTGTATGTTTATCTTCAGAAAGTCTGATGTTTTGAGAAAAATGTATTCAAGTCTTGGTTAGGAGCCTGCCCCAAATTTTGGCTCTAGGCTCTGCTTTGAACATAATAATTAAATTAACTATGTGATCTGACTAAATTTCTGTTATGAATAAGGTTCTAGGACCATTGTCTTCTGTATCATTTGTCTAATAGTTAGTTAGATTATGTTTGGTAGGTGCACTCTAATATTAAATAAGTTTGTCCTTAAAATCTCCTATAAACAGATGATTTTCACAATAAATAATAGACAAGTGATGCCAGAAAAAGAAGGCCTATACACTCAGTTATTTATTTGAAAAAAATAACCTTTATTAATACACAAATAAATAGAAACATAACTTTAATAAAAGAAACAGTATAATAAAAAAACGTCGGTTGGACTCCAGTTGAAGCAGCGTATTAAACCTGCAAGGCAAACATGAAACATAAGTATGTGTGCTATGTGGAAGAGGTAAAGAAAGGTAGTCTGAATGAAAGGATCATAGTGAGAATGGAAGGGAGGGGGAGTGGGTGGAAGGGAGAAGGGGAGGGAGAGTCAAAAGTATACAGGGAGAGCGTCGGCCTACTGCACCCAGCCCTTGGTGTTTACCCTCCAGTCACCCGTCTGTCTAGGATGCAGGGATCTGTGAGATAGAGTGTGGTTCAGCAAGTCCTTAAAATGAAAAACGGTTATCACCGCGTGCACTGACACCATCCAATACCTGTACTAAGCCACGATGTAACATGAAGGTTTACATGACTTACACTAATGCACCCATTTTCAGTTCTAGTATTGTTTGTTACCGACATTTCAACGTGGCCACTTTAGTACCCCTGCGTGATAGGCACCATTTAACGGACGTATCAAAGACACAATCAAGTAGAAAGGCACTTGAACATGGCTTTTGAAGAGCACAGTAATCAACTTAGTCAGCATTTTTGGAACAGCTTCATCTTTTTTAATTTTATTATTTACCGAGTGCAATCTGCATGAACAGCTCAATATTGCTTTTATTTTTCCAGTAAATCGCAGACACGATGCCAGTCCTATGTCAATGGTGTCAAATATTTTATTCTTAATATTTTTCAGAATTCAAGTCTCCTGATGAAGGGCTCATGCTCGAAATGCATTGGGCAGAACAATGTGAATTGTCACCAGTTAAGACATATACTATGAACAAATAGTATGACATTCAATCAAAATAAATGAACTTTTGAATAAATCATCTACAAGTTTCGCATAAACATTATTGAACTTTTGCAAAAAGTGTGCCGTATTGGGGACGTTATTCCTAGGGGAGACAACGCTTGTTCCAGTCAGTTCCTTTACCCTCATGCCCAGGAGGGTTTACCAATAAGGCACCCACAACCAAGAGTAACTTTGATCACCGATTTACCCAGGGAGGGCGATTGTCGACATTCCAATTATATCACGTAATACACCTCATGGACCCATTTCTTTTTCTATTGCATATTGTGATATGCGAGGTAGATGCGGCATATCACTTGAGGTAGTGTGGAAGAATAGGGACCTGTGGCATCATGGTTGTCCTATTTATATGTACGCAAAGTGGGCTGGGCTTACGTATGCCAGGCCAGTGTAGGGGTATGAATAATTATTCCGAGGACCTGGGCATTGTTCAGTTCCTGTCTGGCCAGTAAGTGTACTTATGTGTGTTTCTTTTGTAGTTTTGACCTCGCAGTGTGTGCAATTTAGATAAGTGTAGCATGTGTCGGGAGGGCAGAAACTCTTTTTAATGAGATAGTGTTAAAAGATTGAAAGGTGAACATTACATGTCGTTGTCAAGGTTGTGGATATGCGCAGTCATGCATGTCAATGGTGTGCAGTATTATTGAAAGTGTTGCTATTGCGAAGTGTACACATGTGATTTGCTTGGATGAAGGGGGGAACAGCAGTGAGGCTACGTCATACATGGTGATAACGCTCATTACAGTCAAGCAATTTATATCAAGTGTGAATCTGAAAGTCTCACATATGACACACTACTATACTGGTAAAGCCTGATAACAGTGCGTACAGCAATACGAATCTATACAATACTGTTTACTGTTTGTTACATGTGATCTAGGATGTGCCCTCTGCCCGTGGCTGATGATACTCCTTCGAGCCACAAATACCCAGGCCGAAAGGCAGCACAATAATGTGCACGCACACACACCGGGGGCATCGTGTAACACATATTTGTTTTTTGATGGAAAGTTTGAGATGCATGGGAATCACACGTGAAAGGCTAATGTACAGAGCATGAATATTGATCAAGCTGATAGTTGCATGCTGTGTATAATATAAGATATGTGTATACAGGAAAACACTTTTCAAAAAAACTTTCTAAGTAGAAGAGGTGTCTCTCATCAAACGCTGTAGAGAGAATGAGTAAAATGGGTGGGGTCATCCAGCTGTTACAATGGGAAATGTTATGAACCAATCAAATGCTTTTTTTTAAGATCACATGGCAATCGCGCACCGAGCGCGCAAGGAGGCCGCACCCGACGTGATTTTGACAAAGTACTAGAAATATATAAATGTTTAAAACATTTTAGATTGTCGCTTGCTCCCATATACTGTTTAAAAATATTTAGATATACTTTTGAGACAAAAAAAAGGGAATGGCTTACCTGGTGTGATACTATACATCTGTGACGTAACACAGGGCCTGGCAGTTTCCGAGTTTAGCAATATGGCAGACAGGATTTGTGTGGTAATTGAGCTTGGTATGCTACCGGTATGGGAGTGCAGTTTTCTCCCCCCCCCCCAAAACATATACATATTTTTGGGGAAGATTTAGAATATTACATAATTTTTTAAGTTACAAAAAAAGAAGTATAATAGAGTTCCAAAATATTGAAAAAATATTTGAAAAATATAGATTTTAAAAACATTAAAATATGAAATTATAATTTAAAAAACCCTTAGACATTCACTGAAAAAACCATAGGTTTTACAGACATTATAGTGAGGAAGTAGCATTTAAAAAACCTTTGAAATTCATTTAAAAAAAACATAGGTTTCAGGGACATTATAGTTTGTTGAACATTTGACTCATAAAACCAGAGAAATTCGACTTTTATAGTTTGTTGAGCTAACTATAACTCGCGCGCCCGCAATGCACTGCTGCTGATGTCACATATTACATTACTCATGACATGGTCAGTGACATCACTGATGACATCACTGATGACATCACTGATAACATCACTGATGACATCTCAAATGACATCACTGATGACATCGCTCATGACATCATTCACGTGCAGCCACCGCCGGTAGTAGGTGTAACTGCAGGGCGGTGACGTAGGGGGGGGGGCAGGGTGGGGGGTTCTAATGTATGGATTACGGACTATAACAGGTAAGTAAACTTATAAATAAATAAAACAAATTTTGTTGTGTGCACTGCATCGCATTTGGTGATGCAGTGCACACAACAAAATTTGTTTTATATATTTATTCCCATATAAGAATTACGCTGGGATTAGCGTAAGCGATAAAGTGCTAAAATGCAAGTTTTTAGTAAAAGTGACTAGACATCTCTACCCCATGTGCAAAAAGCTTTCAATAAAGTGCAAGTGATCTAAAGTTAACAGTGCTAAAGTGAATGATAAAACATCTGAGTATAGAAAATGAATCAGCATGTTACCCTTATAATAAATCGGACTAAGCTATATTGTTTCAATAAAAGGTAAATCTAAAACACTTTTTCAAAACAGTAATTCATCATATTAACAACCAATATAAAAAGACCCTGTGTATATTGTCCTATTAAAAAGTTAAATAGACAAAAGAGGCACACAAAAAATAATAACTAATTGAATGGTCAGAGGAATTTCATAGTTCAATAGATACCTGGGTACCTGTTTATCTATTAAAATCATAAATAACTGATACCAAAGTGTCCCCTTAAAAACAGAGAAACCCGATGGGCAACAGGGAACCTGACTTCCCATCTGGAAGGGTTTATGTTGGATGTCAGAAATGCTGTTATACTGGATGGTATACCCCCTCTCTACCCTGCTCTAACGTTCTAGCACCAGGCATTAATGTGCATGTTAGATACTGAACAGACTAAACCAGAGATGTTGGAGATTCTATAGAAAATTATGAATGTCCTGAGAGTTATTTAGGCCATTAGGCCACTTACTGTCGAACTCCAAAATAAATCGCGTCTCCAGTTGCCTCAGTAGCAGTTCCCTATTTCCTCCTCTCCGAGGTTTCGGGACTTATATATATAAATATCGAATGGGAGGCTGACCTCTCATTACTGTCACTGGACGTTGCTAATCTCTACACATGCATCCCACACAATCTTAGACTTGATGCATGCAAACATTTTTTAGCACAGAGATCCATTTCACATTTACACCACACTGAGTTGAGTGAAATGATGTATATCTGTCTGACTGAAAATTTCTTCCTTTTTGACAACAAAATATACAGGCAAATCCTCGGTACATCGATGGGGACATGTTTTGCCCCTTCATTTGCAGGACTCTTCATGGGGTATTGGGAAGAAAAGGTGGTGTACCAGTTACCCATATTTGCTGAGAAAGTGGCGAAGTGGGTCAGGTATATAGATGACATTTTTGTAGTGTGGAGAGGGACAGAGCAAGAAGCCACTGATTTTGTTACAAGGTTGAACACTAATGACTACAACCTTAAATTTACAAGTCAGTGGTCAAAAGACACACTGGAATTCCTGGATCTTAGACTAAGAATAGAGAATAACAAATTGGAAAGTTCAGTATTTAGAAAAACGACTGCAGGGAATAGCATTTTGCATGCTAGAAGCTGTCACCAACATTCTCTTATCAATAGCATTCCATTAGGAGAATTTCTACGGGCGAAAAGAAACTGTAGCACAGAGAGTAGCATTAAAGCTGAGGAAGAGATAATGACAACACGATTTCTAACGAGAGGGTATCAATGAAGGTGATAAACAAAGCTAAATTAACAGCAGCAGGAAGGACAAGAGATTCACTATTGGAGAAAGATACAGCAAAAGATCAGGCAGTACCAGGAACAAATAGGTTTATCACTACCTACAGCAATAAAGCCTACACCATACGAAAATGCTTAGAGAGGTGTTGGCCCACACTACATACAGATCCTGACCTGACCAAACGTGTGGCACCTTCACCACAAGTGACTTTTAGAAGAGCTAGATCACTGAAAGACTTCCTCTGCCGAACTGTAGAACCCCCAAAAACCAAAATATTGGGAGTACAGGGATTTTATACTTGCAGGAGTTGCAAGGCATGTAAAAATAGTAGGAACAGGAAGGAAGTCATTTTATCAGAAGGGAGTGTTCCTTTTACAATTGTAGAACATACCTCATGCAACACTGAATTCGCAGTCTATGCCCTTTTTTGCCCATGTAAAAAAGCCTACATAGGGAGCACTGTTAAAAAGCTAAGCTCAGAATTCTTGAACATTTGAGAGCGATAAAAAATGGGGACAAACAATACCCAATTGCTCGCCGCTTTGAAAGTCATCACAAACAAAACACAGACTTGTTAAGTTTCTGTGTTCTTGACATGATAAAGCAAAATGAGAGAGGAGGAAACAGAATCCAGAGCCTATGGCGCCTTGAGTCAAGGCTTATCATACAGTACAGAACCATGACACCAAGAGGGCACAACTGTGATGAGGAATTAGAAGTACATCTGGGGTAGAAGTCAGAGACTATAAAAACAAGGACAAAAACCTATTGTGTAATCTATATACTTGTATATGCTTTTCTGTGCTTAAAGGGTAAAATGAGTGAAATGAACAAAATGAACCAGTGTAAGATTGTAAGTTTACCAGCTGGCAGAACTAGCTCGTTTTTAATCTGTTCACTGTTAGTGGAAAAGTTGATTTAATTTAAGTTATTTATGTTTTAGGATAGGAATTAATAAGTTTTATTATTTTTTCTTTTTTTTGACAGAATTCACAATTCATGGGATTGGAAGATACAATGAGGAGGATGAGAATCTACACTAGAACTAAAATAAAATGATGTACATTAGAGTTGAGATCTATTTTTGATATTTGAGTGCCCACTTGGGCGATACCAGTGGGGTTTATTTGATAATATTTACATTTGTTAGATGAACTGTGGAAATGGCAACTACTGAGATGATGAGATTAAGCCCACATGGGCAGTACTGTTATAAACCACATACTCCTATACAAACACCTTGATAGGAAATGACATTTGGGAAGATCCCTAAAAATCATGCCCGATTGACAATTTATTTCTAAATGATTGGTACATGTAAATTATAAATTATAATACCAATGTTTGAGAATGTTATGTGAAATTAACAAACAATGCTCAAAGGTTATCATGTTGAATATGTTTTCCACAAATGATACAATGAAGTCTGCCTTCTATGGCACTTGAAAACGACTCACATGTTTATTTAAAAACTGCTTTCACTTCACTGACGGTACTCGTTACCAAGAGACAGGGTCTGGAAACGCGTCGAGTGAGCTTTGTTTTCTGAAAAATAAAATCACTGCTAATGCATTTGGAGTCCGTGGTGGTTGTTTCCAAGGAGTTTGGATCGCAGACAATGCTGTGAATATATATAAAAATTAAAGCTAAAAAATTAGAGGTAAGACAGGCTGAACGAGCCTGGAGGCAAACATACTGCACCACCCGCAGACAACATTTTGTTACTGTGTTCAAAGAATACAAAGTAGCCATTGTGACAGCTAAGTCCGAGTACTTCTCCGGACGCATCTTGGTGGCAGAATGCCAACCTCGTGAAATATTTTCAACTGTCCATGAGTTGGCTTCATCGGACAGAACTCTGCCTAAGATTCCCCCCTCTCAGGGCTTATGTGATTCGCTTAACAAATTCTTTATTGACAAGATAGCCCTCATCAAAGCTAACATCCCTCCCCCCTTCTACTTTCACTCCACCCCAACCCCCTGAAAACAACTGTTTCCTCACCTCTATCCCTCCCCTCACAAGTGAATCCCTGTCCCCCCTGCTTAGCCGCATTAAGTCGGGCTACCCAGCCAACATTGGCCCGACACACATTCTTAGCCAGTTCTTCTCGGCGTGTCCATCCCCCTCCCTTGCCCTCCTGAACAATTGCTTCACCTCAGGCTCCATTCCGGCCGCTCTGAAGACTGCCATAATTCTTCCTATATTAAAAAAACCAGGAGCCGACCCTTCTTCCCCTGCAAACTATCGCCCCATATCCCTTCTCCCTTACCTGTGAAAAGTAGCAGAGTCCCATGTCACCCAGGTACTCAGCTCCTTTATAGAGAGCAGCAATTACCTTGCTCCCTGTCAGGTGGGCTTTCGTCTCCGCCACTCCACTGAGAAGGTGGTTATCTCAGTCATGGATCAACTAAGGGAAGGACTTGACACCAACACCCCCCAGGCCTTGGTCCTCCTCAATCTATCCGCCGCCTTTGACACGGTTGACCACTCCAATCTTTTGTCCCGTGTCAAGGCGGCGGGTATAGGGGGACAGGGCTCTGCCTGGATAGGATCCTTCCTGGAGGGGCGCACACAGACGGTTCATCTGGCCGAATTTTCTGCCTCACCTAGCAGGGTAACATGTGGGGTTCCCCAGGGCTCCTCTCTCTCCCCCCTTTTATTTAATCTTTTTATTTTTCCCCTCATTTTTGCACTCCAACAGATGGAGGTTACAGTTTACAACTATGCTGATGACCTCCAGCTCATTTTTACTTTTTCTCCCTCCTCACTCGGTGCCTCCAGCTTCCAGTCGGTCTTACTGTTTATCCGGGCTTGGATGAACGTAAATCATCTTAAACTCAAACCGGATAAGACAGAGTTTATCCTGACTGGAGGCTGTAGCAACCCTTGGTCATCTACCTTTTGGACTAACTCCCTTGGACCCCCCTTCCCCTTCTAATGCCGTTAAGACCCTTGGTATCACACTCAATCATCATTTGACACTTCACACCCATATAAGTTCCATTGTCTCTTCTTGTTTTTTTTCTCTACGTATCATTAGAAAAGTATCCCGGTTCTTTTCTCTTTCCGCACTTAAACTGATTGTCATGGCCATGATCTTATCTAAGATCGATTACGGGAACATCATCTACAACGGTGCCCCCGCCTATGCACTTCAATGTCTCCAGATGGTGCAGAACCAGGGAGCCCGACTGGTGTATGGCCTCCCAAAATTCCATCACTCCACCCCTCTTCTGATGGCCCACCATTGGCTTCCATTCAAACAAAGAGCTCTCTTTAAACTTGGTTGCCTTACCTTCCAAGCTCGGGCAGGCACTGCCCCTGCGTTTATCAACTCTGCTATTACTAACTACACCCCGCCAGAGACTTACGTTCTTCTTCCAAGTCTCTGCTAGTTATCCCCCGGTTCATAAAAAAGCGATCTGGTGGCCAGAAATTCTCGGTACTGGCACCCACTTTCTGGAACTCCCCCCTGGCCCCCCTCAGATCCTCTCCTTCATATATGGAGTTTCGCAAAGCTCTAAAGACTTTTCTGTTTGAGCAAGCTTTCAGTCCTTAGTCCTTTCTTCCCCACAGTTTGAAATCCTATAGCGCCAAGAAACTGCTCAGTGTATGTGCGCTCTACAAATAACTCAAAAATTCAAATTCAATATATATATATATATATATATATATATATATATATATATATATATATATATATATATATATATATATATTCACTAAAAAAACCATAGGTTTTAGGCCTTATATAGTTAGGAATTAACATATAAAAAACCCATTGAAATTCCTCCTATATAGTTAGCTGGACATTTTATTGATATAAAACCAATGAAATTCGACATATAGTTAGTTGCACTAATTATATATTTCGCGCATCCGCAATCCAATGCTGATGATGTCACATATTACATCATTCATGACATGGTCAGTGACATCACTGATGACATCACTGATGACATCATCCAGTCTCTGTGTGTTTTTGTAAAGTTTAAATATGTTTTACATATTGAAGAATGAGAGGACGTATAAGAGTATGGATGAAGGATTTGATTGTATAAGTGAGTAAGTATGTGTTAGTATATCTGTGAAAATGTAAGCTGTTCTGTGGTTAACTGTATAGATGAAGAAATCAAAGTGTGATTGATTCTTTACAGGACTGAGTAGGTGTGTGAGTAACTCCATGGATGAGTGGCAGTGTGTGAGTGTCTGCATAGGTGTATGAGTGCATATGATAGTGTTGCAATGATGAGTGACAGTATGTACGAATGACCTTATGGGTGAATGAATGAATGTGCATGTAGACGTAGGAATCAGTGAGTGGGTATGTAGTAAATGGTATTGGTGTGTCAATAGTTTCAAAAATGATACTCTGTATTTTACACTAGGTGTATTAGAGTGTAAGGAGGTGCATTGTATTATCACATGAAGTATATCATCAGTGGTGTGATTATTGATGTTAAATGAGCTGTCATCAGTGATGTCATCAGTGATGTCACTGACCGTGTCATGAATGATGTAATATGTGACATCATCAGCATTGGATTGCGGATGCGCGAAATATATAGTTAGTGCAACTAACTATATGTCGAATTTCATTGGTTTTATATCAATAAAATGTCCAGCTAACTATATAGGAGGAATTTCAATGGTTTTTTATGTTATTTCCTAACTATATAAGGCCTAAAACCTATGGTTTTTTTAGTGAATTTCATTGGTTTTTTAAAGGCTAATTCCTAACTATATATAGTGTATAACCTATGGTTTTTTCAGTGAATTTCATTGGTTTTTTAAAAGCTAATATATATATATATATAAGGCCAGAAACCTATGGTTTTTTCAGTGAATTTGCAAGGTTTTGAAAATGCTAATTCTATAAGCGGATAACATTTAAATATGTTAATATCCTTGTGGGACCACCTGAGCAGCCCTAGGGATCTGATTTTTGATGCATGAACGATGTTTGGATGCAGGATGGATGAATGATTGTTGGGTGGATGCATGGATGGATGCATGCATGATAGATGGGTGAATGGATGCATGAATGATGGATGGATCCAGGATGGATGGAGGGGTGGGTGGATGAATGGGGTGCATGAATGGTGGGTGGGAGGGTGGTTGGGTGTTGGATGGATGCATGATTGTTGGCTGGAAGATGGATGGATGGCTGGTGGATGCATGATGGATGAATGATTGTTGGGTGGATGCATGATGGGTGAATGCATGATGGGTGGGTGGATGAATGAATGCTGGGTGGATGCATGATGGTTGGATGCAGGGTGGATGGATGGATGCATGGGTGGATGCATGTTGGGTGGAGAGCTGGATGGATGGGTGGATGCATGCCTGCATGAATGAATGAATAATGGATGGATGTATGATGGCTGGATGGTTGGCTGGATGGATGGTGGATGGATGGGTGGCTGGATGGTGGACTGTGTGAGTGGTGGGTGAGCAGTATCAGACTGCCTGCACAATGTCAGGGTGACTGTGCGTAGTAAATGGTGGGTGAGTGTGCAGGGTGAGCAGTGTTTGAGGATAGGTGAAAGGTATGCAAGTAATTTGTAGCAGAATACATTGAATAAAAATAGGTGGATCAATAGGTGAACGGTTGTGTGGATGGATGGTAGGGTGCGGATGGATGAAGGATGGGTCAACGGATGGATGAATGGATGGATGGGTTGACAGGGTAGTATGTTTGCCATTCTTCTTAATAATATTCCCCATCATTTCTTAAATTCATCATAATACAGCCACAGTTTTATGTCGGACCCTGGGACTGTATCGAAATTATGGCCATAGATTCATCTGCTATATAATTGCCCTTTCCGCCCCTTTCTAAAATGCCTGCAAACACCACATGTTGGACCGGATCACTAAAGAAATCTATTCCTTTTCCAAGCTGCTATTCCTGGACCTACTGAGTCGGTCTTGGTGCACTAATTAATCCAAAAACATAATGCAATGGATACAGTGTCTTTAAAACAGAACGTTGCATCAATTACCTAGGTATCCGAGTAAAAAGGAAGCTTACACGTACATCCTTTATGGTTCAAACAGTAACATCTCAGCTGTAGGGGTTTACTCAAAGATCCAAATATTTGAATGATAACCATGTATTCTACCTATCTTAACATTGGTGGGTTGATTTAAATAGAACAATGTTAAAGCACCATTCTATGCAGCCAGACATCCAGCAATAAAGCAGATAGAAATATCATAGGTCAATCACATACCCTCACAGAAGTGTAAGAGTCCAGATCGTAATCAGGTAATGCAGTCATGTAGCCAGTTAAACGGGATAATGAGACCGCTGAAAATCGCAGTTAATGATAGGTGTTCAGCAGGAACAAAAAACGCACTGGTTCCAATGTTCTTAAAACACGCTTTTAACATCTTTGTGTTGTGTTCTTTAAAACAAGATCAATAAGCTGGTACAAATCTCCCTGCACTCTCAAGACTCGAAAGCGCGCAGTGGTGGAGCACGTGATGTCGTCACTGCAGCGCAGGGGGCGGTAGGTGTGCTCCTTCCAAACAGGCACTTCAACTAAAATACTCCACTGAAATAAGAACGGCAGAGAGAATGTGTTATAGGCTTCTGTGAAGCCAGGAGTGCAGCCTGGGACGCACATGGGCACAGAATGCTTCACAGACCCCCCAAAGGCAGCTACAATCCAACGGAGGCTCTCCAGTTAAACGTGCCAAAGATATGCAGGCGTCTCTCATACGACACCCAGGGCACTATCAGAGAGTCACCCTCCATGCCGCCAACTGTGCAGCACTGATTGCCCATGGCGGCGGCCTTCATAATTTATTTGACACTGTCAGTGTCCGCAAATAAATTATAAAGCCTGCCGCCCCGAAAATAGTGCCGCCTGGGGCGGACCCCCCCCCCCCTTACCCCCCCTAGCTACGCTGGTGAACCTTAGGTACATGCGGGTTTGGCTGTTTTTTCCTATTTCCTGCTAGGAGTATTTGTGGTACTTTTTTGCTCACTGCCCCTTGTTCACCACCTTGCAGTGGGTTCTCCATGAGCCCTACCGCTCCCTCTAGTGCTCCCTTAACAGAACACCTATCAAGTTCCGCCCTGCTCACAGCTTCAGTCACAGCTTTGATTTCCCCCGCAGGCCATTTTGGGAGGCATGCTAACTCGCAGCAGTGCTTCAATAGCTGTTAACACTGGCCCCCAGCTGCAGAAATCCCGTAGTTATTCTTTTTTGTTAAAGCCAAAAATGTCCCCGCTTTTAAACACCACTGCCGTTACTCCTCTCTCACTGCCAGTAACAACACCGGTTTTCAATTCCTTCCTCCATGTCCGCAGTCCACAGACCGCAGGCGTATACGGCGCTTACCGTCTCCTCACTGCCGCTTCAACAGCCCCCGCGCAGCCGTCCTTACAGCGCAGCCATCCTTACAGCGCAGCCATCCTTACAGCAAAGGCTTTTTGAGCCACCAGTCTTTCGTCTTTCCAGCTCCTCGCTGCCTCTAGCATACTCCGGCCTCCCAGCCGATGCTGCTCCAACTGCCGGTCCCTCCAGTTCCACGGGTGTGCGCTGAGATCAGAGCACACACCTGTGCAGGCAGGGCTGCAGGAGGAGCCAATCAGCGCTCACGACGGCGTCTCCTCTTTTCCCGGGGCTCCTCAGCACACGGGAGCCCCGCACCAGCCCCGCACCAGCTGGCATCATTATCCGGGCTCCCCCTTGGCACGGGAGACCGGCAGGCACAGGCTTCCCCCAGGCAGGGGGAAGCGGAAACCACGTCCTCCCGGCCCCGCACACAACCAGGCGGCGGCGGGGGCCATCTTAAGGCGGCTCGGGCCGCGGCGGTGATCTCGGCAGTAAAACGAGGGGTGAGCACCCTCGAAATTAAAATAAAACACAATAAAATATAAGACAGAAGCCCCCCCCCCAAAAAAATTCCGAAAGTTCGTGGGGGTGCGCGCACGCGTGCGCGCTTATAGATATATAATTGGTTTCTCTTTTACTTTTCTCAGGAACCACTGGAGGGATTTACACTATTTTACCAAAAGTGTGATCTGCGTACCAGACACTACCATTTTGACAAGTTTGGTGTAATTCCCTTCAGCGGTTCAAGCTGTAGCCGAGTCTAAAAGTCCTATGGAAATTAACATGGGGAAAACACGTTTTGGGACCCCCCTTTTTTCTCAGCCCCCACTTGATGAATCCCCCCCAAACTTTCAGGGAAGGAGCGGAGCGGAGCGAGCCATCTTCTTTGAGAAATTTGCAAAGATTCATCAACCAGCGCCAAAGTTATTCCCAATAGAATGTTGGGGATTTCCTATGGAAACTAGGTCCTAACTATATATACCTACTGGCTACCGCCAGTAGGTAATATATATATATATATATATATATATATATATATATATATATATATATATATATATATATATATATATATATATATATATATATTTATATATATATATATGCATAACATCAAGGCGGAGCCTGCTTGACTCTAAATACTCGGAGTTACCGTGATGGCCACGAGAGGAAAAAGACAGACCTATGGCATGGTTAGGCATCTGATGAAGGCAACGAAAACGCCGAAATGCATTATGCCCTAATGCGACAAATTAAAGGTTACCTGGAATCCCCGTTGCTGTCCTCTGGTCTTTTCTTTTGGAGGGACTTTACTTGGATAATTTTCACGAGCTGTGCCTTGGCGCGTGCAAACAGAGGACCCGCTGCTTAAGTGACCCGCAAACAGTGAAGGCATCGTGGCAAAATTCACCAAGGTATTGGTAGTTTGCGGGGGCCACCGCGAGAAACACTATGGACATGGGGCTGCTGCTGAATGCAGTCTGACACTGCACAGAGACGCTGGATCACTGCATCACGGCGTCACGGCTCCGTCCAAAACTGCTCTTGGGTTGCAGCAGTGGGGACCCGAGGTGGCCTTTCACGTCATATATTTACGGGACTATCTGGATTCAAATGTGTCCCCTTCCCCCCTTGGCAACAGGTACATCAAGGCACACTGAAGCATTAGCTTCCTCCGCACTAACTATGAATTGATGAGTGCATTCTGGGATATGGAGTCCTGGAGGTAACAACCACAGCTGCATAACATCAAGGCGGAGCCTGCTTGACTCTAAATACTCGGAGTTACCGTGATGGCCACGAGAGGAAAAAGACAGACCTATGGCATGGTTAGGCATCTGATGAAGGCAACGAAAACGCCGAAATGCATTATGCCCTAATGTGACAAATTAAAGGTTACCTGGAATCCCCGTTGCTGTCCTCTGGTCTTTTCTTTTGGAGGGACTTTACTTGGATATATATATATATATATATATATATATATATATATATATATATATATATATATATATATATATATATATATATATATATATATATATATATATATATATATATATATAATATATATATATATATATATATATTACCTACTGGCGGTCGCCAGTAGGTATATATAGTTAGGATTTTTTCTCTATGGGATTTTTGAAAATTCTATGTCTAATAACTTTGGCGTTTGTGGACGGTATTGGCTGAAATTTTCAGGAAAATGGAACTTTTTGTTTCTGAGCAGCCCCTGACAATTTGGGGGGGTTTCATCAAAGGGTGGCCGAGAAAAAAGGGGGGTCCCAAAACGCGTTTTTCCCATGTTAATTTCCATAGGGCGGTTGGCCTCACTTTTAGCTCGAACGGCTGAATGGATTTGCATGAAACTTGGCAAAATTGTAGGGACTGTTAGCCCGATGTGCCTTTGCTAGGTCTCAATATATGTGCTCCAGTGGATTTTGAGTAATTTAGGTTCAAAAAAAGATATATATCTGGGCGGAGCCTAACCACACATCTGATCTGATTGGCTGTCAGCACTTCATCCAAGAAGTGTTGGCAGCCATCTTGGGACCAATATACATGATAGCACCTCATTAAAAAGCATTGTAGTTAATAGAGGGTTTTAGGACTTTAGTTACATTATAAATCATTTGTTGATGGTACCATACTCGTTTTAGGAATTGTGGTGGATTCTAAGGTGATTTTACCATGTGAAAAAACCTTCTGCTGTGATATCATGAATATTGTTTGAAAGAAAACTAATATCTCATGATTTTCCCACAATGGTTTGGAAGGGGATCTATAAGCTAAACTGAAAGCATATTTTCTGTAAATTCACATTATCTTTCTCAGTCATGTGAAAATTAAGTCTGATATTCTCAGTAAAACATGTACATCCAACAAGGACAGAGACTGTCAGTTGATTCCTTTGTGTTCTACTGCAGCCTCCTAGAGTGTTCTAAAGAACAACTAGAGTTATTACAAAGGTATGGCACACCTGAAGCCATCTTGATTGGAATAAAGTGGTAACTCTTAAAACATTTAATTTAAAAAGAAACAACATGAGGGGTTATATTTTGCCATAGAAAGTATGATTAGTGCTGCAGAATGAAAAATTAGGGCACATTTTGAGTGACTTCTCAAATCCTTTTCTATTTCATTAAAACATTCTGACATGCAGTCTCCCAAAATGGCCACCAGAGACAAAAGAGCCCAAATGTAGCCCAAATATCACCCAGATGTACCCCAAGTATAGCCCAATGATAGAATGTCCCAGAGTGTTCTAAAGAACAACTAGAGCGCTAACAGTCTTACTTATGACAAAAGTATGGCACACCAGAAGCCATCTTGATTGGAATGAAGTGGTAAGTCTGAAAACACCCAAATATCACCCTGATGTGGCCCAAGTGTAGCCCAATGACAGAATGTCCCAGAGTGTTCTAAAGAACAACTAGAGCGCTAACAGTCCTACTTATTACAAAGGTATGGCACACCTGAAGCCATCTTGATTGGAATAAAGTGGTAACTCTTAAAACATTTAATTTAAAAAGAAACAACATGAGGGGGTATATTTTGCCATAGAAAGTATGATTAGTGCTGCAGAATGAAAAATTAGGGCACATTTTGAGTGACTTCTCAAATCCTTTTCTATTTCATTAAAACATTCTGACATGCAGTCTCCCAAAATGGCCACCAGAGACAAAAGAGCCCAAATGTAGCCCAAATATCACCCAGATGTAGCCCAAGTATAGCCCAATGACAGAATGTCCCAGAGTGTTCTAAAGAACAACTAGAGCGCTAACAGTCCTACTTATTACAAAGGTATAGCACACCTGGAGCCATCGTGATGGGAATAAAGTGGTAACTCTTAAAACATTTAATTTAAAAAGGAACAAAATGAGGGGGTATATTATGCAATAGAAGGTATTATTAGTGCTGCAGAAAGAAAAATTAGGGCACATTTTGAGTGACTTTTCAAATCCTCTTTTATTTCATTAAAAAATTCTGACATGCAGTCTCCCAAAATGGCCACCAGAGACAAAAGAGCCCAAATGTAGCCCAAATATCACCCAGATGTAGCCCAAGTATAGGCCAATGACAGAATGTCCCAGAGTGTTCTAAAGAACAACTAGAGCGCTAACAGTCCTACTTATTACAAAGGTATGGCACACCTGAAGCCATCTTGATTGGAATAAAGTGGTAACTCTTAAAACATTTAATTTAAAAAGGAACAAAATGAGGGGGTATATTTTGCCATATGAATTATGATTAGTGCTGCAGAAAGAAACATTCTGGCACATTTTGAGTGACTTCTCAAACCCTCTTCAATTTCATTAAAAAATTCTGACATACAGTCTCCCAAGATGGCCACCAGAGACAAAAGAGCCTAAATGTAGCCCAAATATCCCCCAGATGTACCCCAAGTATACCCCAATGACAGAATGTCCCAGAGTGTTCTAAAGAACAACTAGAGCGCTAACAGTCTTACTTATGACAAAAGTATGGCACACCAGAAGCCATCTTGATTGGAATGAAGTGGTAAGTCTGAAAACACTCAATTTAAAAAGGAACAACATAAGGGGGGTTAATTTTGCCATAGAAAGTATGATTAGTGCTTCAGAAAGAAAAATTAGGGATCATTTTGAGTGACTTCTCAAATCCTCTTCTATTTCATGAAAAAAATTCTGACATGCAGACTGAAACATGCACTTTGAATACCAGCAGCAGACGTCCCTGGTGAGCAGTAGCTTTACTATAGTGATCTAATGTGCAACTAGAGTGCTAACATTCAGAATTCATGGCAAATGTGTGACACATCTGAATGCCTTCTTGATGGAACCAAAGTAAACAAGCATTGAACATGCAATAGATCTTGCCCTCGTTTAAGTTAAAGCCATTCTGATTGTAATGAGGTGGCTTTTTAGCTTTGCTTTTATTAGTGTTTTTTCAACTTTCATGTAAATAACATGCATCTGTATGCATATAAGTATATGTATGCATGCATTTATGTTTGTATTTATATAGATATACAGATGATATATGTTTATATATGTATGTATATATATATATTCACTGAAAAAACCATAGGTTATAGACCATATATAGTTAGGAATTAGCCTTTACAAAACCTTGAAAATTCACTGAAAAAACCATAGGTTATAGACCATATATAGTTAGGAATTAGCATTTACAAAACCTTGAAAATTCACTGAAAAAAACATAGGTTATAGACCATATATAGTTAGGAATTCGCATTTACAAAACCTTATTTTACTCACACAAAACCATTGAAATTCCATATATAGTTAGTTGCACTAACTATATATCGCGCACCCGCAATCCACTGCTGATGATGTCACATATTACATCATTCATGACATGGTCAGTGACATCACTGATGACATCACTGATGACATCTCAAATGACATCACTGATGACATCACTGATGACAACATCCAGTGACTGTATGTTTCTGTAAAGTTAAAATATGTCTTACATATTGAAGAATGAGTGGATGTATAAGTGTCTGGATGAAGGATTTAGTAGGTGCATGACTGACTGTATGAGTGAGTGATTAAATGTGTCTCACTGAGTGCATGGGTTAGTGACTAAACTGTCTTAATTTGTGCATTATTATGTCTGTTGTTCTGTAAACTGTTGCATGTGTTGATAAGTAGCTATTTGAGTAACTATATGGGTTATTGATTGGTTGCCCAAGTATTTGTATGGGAGACTGAGTGTGTGTGTGGGTGGCTGGGAGGTGTATGACTCTGTGCATAGATGTGTGAGCAGTTGATTCACTAGATGTATGGTTTCAAAAGTGCATGTGGAAACAGCTGTATGGGCGGTTGACTGTGTGCATGAGTGTATTGGTGAGTGAATGGATATCTCAGTGCTACATGTCAAAGTAAGTACATATGTAAAACACAGTACATGTGAGAGTTGACATATATAAATAACTGTGCATAAGAGCCAGTGAATGTGTGAGTGGCTGTATGGATCATTGTGAACTTGTATCAGGGATTGTATAAGAGAGTAAATATGTGTTAGTATATGTTTGAATAAGTAAAGTTTGTATAACTGTATAGTTGAGGAAATGGAGGTGTGATTGATTCTTTGCATGACTGACTAGGTGTGTGAGTAACTCCATGGATGAGTGACAGTCTGTGAGTGTCTGTTTACACTGATTGTATCTAAGGTTATATTAGAGTCTGAAGAGGTTCATCGTATTATCACATGAATGATATCATCAGTGATGTGATCAGTAATGTCAAATGAGATGTCATCAGTGATGTCATCAGAGATGTCATTTGAGATGTCATCAGTGATGTCATTTGAGATGTCATCAGTGATGTCATCAGTGATGTCACTGACCGTGTCATGAATGATGTAATATGTGACATCATCAGCAGTGGATTGCGGGTGCGCGATATATAGTTAGTGCAACTAACTATATATGGAATTTCAATGGTTTTGTGTGAGTAAAATAAGGTTTTGTAAATGCGAATTCCTAACTATATATGGTCTATAACCTATGGTTTTTTCAGTGAATATATATATATATATATATATATTCAATGAAAAAACCATAGGTTTTAGCCCATATATAGTTAGGGATTAGCATTTACAAAACCTTATTTTACTCGCATAAAACCATTGAAATTTGCATATATAGTTAGATGCGCTAACTATATATCGCGCACCCGCAATCCACTGCTGATGATGTCACATATTACATCATTCATGACATGCTCAGTGACATCACTGATGACATCACTGATGACATCTCAAATGACATCACTGATGACATCACTGATGACATTATCCAGTGACTGTATGTTTCTGTAAAGTTAAAATATGTCTTACATATTGAAGAATGAGTGGATGTATAAGTGTCTGGATGAAGGATTTAGTAGGTGCATGACTGACCGTATGAGTGAGTGATTAAATGTGTCTCACTGAGTGCATGGGTTAGTGACTAAACTGTCTTAATTTGTGCATCATTATGTCTGTTGTTCTGTAAACTGCTGCATGTGTTGATCAGTAGCTATATGAGTAACTATATGGGTTATTGATTGGTTGCCCAAGTATTTGTATGGGAGACTGAGTGTGTGTGGGTGGCTGGGAGGTGTATGACTCTGTGCATAGATGTGTGAGCAGTTGATTCACTAGATGTATGGGTTCAAAAGTGCATGTGGAAACAGCTGTATGGGCGGTTGACTGTGTGCATGAGTGTATTGGTGAGTGAATGGATATCTCAGTGCTACATGTCAAAGTAAGTACATATGTAAAACACAGTACATGTGAGAGTTGACATATATAAATAACTGTGCATAAGAGCCAGTGAATGTGTGAGTGGCTGTATGGATCATTGTGAACTTGTATCAGGGATTGTATAAGATAGTAAATATGTGTTAGTATATGTTTGAATAAGTAAGGTGTGTATAACTGTATAGTAGAGGACATGGAGGTGTTATTGATTCTTTGCATGACTGACTAGGTGTGTGAGTAACTCCATGGATGAGTGACAGTCTGTGAGTGTCTGTTTACACTGAGTGTATCTAAGGTTATATTAGAGTCTGAAGAGGTTCATCGTATTATCACATGAATGATGTCATTAGTGATGTGCTCAGTAATGTCAAATGAGATGTCATCAGTGATGTCATTTGAGATGTCTTCAGTGATGTCATCAGTGATGTCATCAGTGATGTCATCAGTGATGTCATTTGAGATGTCATCAGTGATGTCATTTGAGATGTCATCAGTGATGTCATCAGTGATGTCACTGAGCATGTCATGAATGATGTAATATGTGACATCATCAGCAGTGGATTGCGGGTGCGCGATATATAGTTAGCGCATCTAACTATATATGCGAATTTCAATGGTTTTATGCGAGTAAAATAAGGTTTTGTAAATGCTAATCCCTAACTATATATGGGGTAAAACCTATGTTTTTTTCATTGAATTTCAATGGTTTTTTAATAGCAAATATCAAAAGCTGTCAAATGTCAAGTACATGATAGGTAAAAACATTTTCGTGTTTATGCACGCTGATGTGCTTTGAACGCTGCCCCCCTCCCCCCCCCCTCTTTTCTCTTAGCAGTACTCTCTCTTTGCAGATAGTGAAGGGTAGTTAACGCAGGCCTTTGCCCCCGTTGTAATCCGTCGTGCCTGCTTCTCTCTCTATTTGATTGATTGCTATCCAAGTATTTACTGTTTTAGAATTGGTTCTCTTTGGTTGATTCTGTATTTACAAACAAGCACAGAGTCGCAATACTCTGTTTAGTCTTTGCAGATAGTGAAAAATTGTTTAAAAAAACAAAAGGAATCGAGCAAAATCAGTAGGCCACTAATGGGATCTGTTTTTGACCTCGCTAAATTAGAAACATTAAGAACAACCCCTCATGAGAATTACGAAACTAGTGAGATGAACTTAGCTCCACACCATGATGGCTGCAAGACAGCTCGGCTCCGTCACCCACCCCGCCCAAAATAACGACAAACCCTATGCAAATATTATAAATATATACAACACACCAGCAAAGTAACAGGGTAAAACGTTTTATTAAATAACTATATACATGACAGCCTGCTGCAACATCGATCCAAATGCCTTTTGGTGACTCTTCCATTGTGAACATTGTCCCACAATCCGTTTGACCTGAAACGATTACACAAATAAAACATTTGTGAGTTTTAAATTTCCGGAGAAGTATAATTCACCAATAGTTTTCTCTGTAGATCTTTTTCCATTAACAATCCCAGTTCCATCACCCGCCCACGATATCACTACTGTTAGTTGTCATTGTTGCTTCTGTTTTAATAAAAAATGTTTTAAGGTGTTTACTGTTTTTGTTGCGATGTATATATTTATAAGTTATTAAAGTGTTATAATCCTATTAATTTTTTTATCGATTATTGCTGTTTGAGATATTCCCTGTCTACAAACAGAGAAGAATAGAAATATTCTGTCTCCCTTTGCAGATAGTGAAGGATAGGTAATGCAGACTTTTGTCCCCCGTTGTAATCCGTCATGCCTGATTGATTGATTGGCTGGACATTTATTGTTCAAGGAATAGTTCTTTCGAGGTACTCTCTGTTTGCAAATAACGTGGAATAGAAATATTCTGTCTAGTCTTTGCAAGTAGTGAAGGAAGGGTAATGCGGACCTTTGTCCCCCGTTGTAATCTGTCATGCCCATCTACTCCCCACTGATTGAGAAACTAGTTCCACCCGGACCATTTATTAGAGGTACATCATCTGACTCAACCGGAGAGAAACCCTAATAAAGAAGACATATGTAAAATACGAAGTAATCCCTGTATCCTGTTAAACAGAAACTTTAGCATGAAACACACTTGAAAAGGAAGGGAAAGAAATCGAACAAAATCAGTAGGCCTCTGATGAGTTTTTGACTTCGCTAGAAATAAGAAACATGAAAGTGGTGAAAGAAGCCAAGCTTGACGTTACGGCAGCCACAAGGTAGCTAGGCTCCGCCACCCCCCCACTGCTCCAAGCATGTCTGTACCACCGCCCGCCACGCCCAATAACGGTAACATGAAATAAATACAAATCAGCAGATACCTACCCCCATTCCGGAAACTCCTGAAGTGCAACAGGTTCGCGGCTACGCCCATCTGGAAGACGAGGCCTTCGGCACGTGTAGGGCGAGTCCTGCTGGCAGCCGTCGGCCGGGGAGGTCATCCCCTAAGGTGGGCCAGGAGAGGAGCGAGGCCGACGGGATTCTTCTTCATTCTTAGATAATGGCTGCGACAACGGGGGGATGTCTTGCACATGCCACCGACCCCCCCCCTTGTATCTCCTGATCTGGCCCCGGCTTGATATGAGCTCCCCGTTCGGGCCTGAAGCGGCGCCCTGCAGGCCACGGGGGGGGGATGTCTTGCCTCTGCCTCCGACCCCCCCCCCCTCTTATCGCCTGGTCCGGACATCACGGATATCAACGCCAGGTGTCGGCGTGGGGTGCGCTGGGAGGGAGAGGCAGCACGAACAAGCCTCTCCCACCCCCACAGGTGAGGGCCCCGCGGCTGCACCCCCAACGCTCCACTCACCCAACAAAAGGGTTCCTCCACTCTTGCGATACAGCGACGCTGCATTCACCCAACAAAAGGGTTTTTCCACTCTTGCGATGCAGTGACGCTGCACTCACCCAACAAAAGGGTTTCTCCACTCTTGCGATGCAGCGACGCTGCACTCACCCGACAAAAGGTCTCGTCCACTATTGCGAGGCAATGATGCTCCGCTCACCCAGCGGGGGTCTCGTCCACTGTTGCGGTGCAACGGCGCTTCTGAGTTCAACTAGAAAATGAGTCATGCATCCAGAAACGTTCTCCTCAACTTTGAAGATTCTATAAGAGCCACGGGGGCCCCCGACCCCCGATGGGGAATGACTGCCATGATCACCCACGGAACGACCACGACGTAGCCGCGGGACGTCGGCGCGCTCATGCCCATGAAATCCCCAAAATCCTGCAAGACTACCAACTTGATCAGTTCCGGTGGGACACCAGTATGACCCGGTAGGAGAGATTTTTACCTCCCTCCCCTCTTTGACTGATGGTTCATGTCGCCAGTCCCCTCTACTACCCTTCAACGAAAACTTTTAGACTGCCGAAAGAGGTCCCGGTCCAACCACGAGTTGGTGCAGACATTTTGACTATACTTGGACCTTCCTGACCTCACCCAAAATGGCGCCGGTACAAATGAAACTATTGTGCCCCGATTGCTCAGCCTTGATATCATGAGATATGTATGCAGTTTTTAGCACATGAATTGATATGGGATAAGACTGATTATATGTTCGGACAATGAATTGATCCGGGATGGGTATTGATTATACGTTCGAACAATAAATTGACATGGGACTTGTACTGATTACACATTCGGACAATGAATTGATATTAAGTTCTAATGCATCATTGATTACTGTATTTATTGAAGGTTAGAATTGTCGACACTTTTGGTACTTGCTCACAATGAATTATCGATATGATTTTGTTGCACTTGTTGCACTTTTTACTGATTATATATTCGGACAATGAATTGATCCGGGATGGGTATTGATTATAAGTTCGAACAATGAATTGACATGGGACAGGTACTGATTACACATTCGGAAAATGAATTGATAATAAGTTCTAATGCATCATTGATTACTGTATTTATTGAAGTAATACTCATATCTCCGCATGAAATTAATTTTCCACATGCTACACAAGTCAATCTCATCTGCCCAAAGTTCTTTTGCAGATTTGGGACCGTTTCCCTTGCCTCTGACTCACTTATTGCTAAGTCATTGGTGGATGTTTTTGCCGGTCGGGGGTTATCCCCCAAATCTCGAAGTTGTGCTTTAGAATAATTAAAAGGGTGCCACCTCTCCATGTGCCGATGCATGGTATGATTACCATAGCAATATTTTTTTTCGGTCCCTCTCGAGAGTTTTTTTTTTGCAGATGAGGCAGGTAACGAACCTGGCTTTAACTTTCTTTTCATGAGAAGGAAAAGAAAAAAATTGCCAGATAAAATTCACTTTCACATGGGACGTTCTTGGCATTTCTTTGAGTTTTTTAATGTACATGTTCATAAAACGATTACACAAATGAAACATTTGTGAGTTTTAAATTTCCGGAGAAGTATAATTTACCAATAGTTTTCTCTGTAGATGTTTTTCAATTAACAAACCCAGTTCCATCACCCACCCAGGATATCACTACTGTTCCCCATGTCATAAAACCTTAGGATGTTCAATAACTGAAACAGCTAATATGGGTTTACTTACAGGGGACATCTTTTGTTCTGTTTTGTAAAGTAAAACTATTGTGAACGCAAGTATTATACATAGTAAGTGTTTAATATAGCATTTGTCAGTCATTGGTTAAGCAGGTAGGACCTGTTCACTCTTGACACCCCAGGTGCTGTGTATGTTGCACTATAGTGCTGCATCGGGAATACGGACAACCCTATTGAAGTTGAGTTTTCATTATTGATTATTGTAAAGAAATGGCGACTCCCCCCTTTAGCAGATTAGCTAAATCTTTGCGTAATTTGGGCATAAAAGTTATATTATTGGAAGTAGATGGTTATAGTTCTGGTTAATTTCCATTCAGAATGTCCTACCCAGCACCACTCTAGGTTACTATGCTGCCTTGGGACTATTCGCACAACAGACCGCTACTGACCATTGTTGCTTCTGTTTTAATAAAAAATGTTTTAAGGTGTTTACTGTTTTTGTTGCGATGTATATATTTATAAATTAATAAAGTGTTATTTTCCTTCTACTTTTTTGTGAGTGCTATATATTTTTAATGTGACACATAATTGTGAAGACTTTGATGTACAAAAAGGCATCCCTGGAATCTTCCGCTTCAGGCTCGGTCCCACACACCCTCACAGTGAGAATCCCCTCTCCAATCACAATACAGGATGGTTATCAGATTGCAGGAACGCGTGTAGTGTGACGGATCTCATCGGGTGGGGGCCTTGATCTACTGTAACTTCTTTGAAGAGGGGTGATTCTTTACAGTTGAGGCCATAAACTACATCTGCAGGGCTAGGTGATAGCCTGGGACGGGCCTGGACAATCAGACACAGAGGAAGAGGAGTGTCAGAGGGTGCGGTAGTGAATAGGGTGAAAGACAGGTGTCGGGCGGGCACAGGGTGTGATTCTCAGAGAAGAACAGCGTAGATAGGAGGAGGTTTCTAGCCCATACATGAGAAAGAGAGCGGGAGTGACCAGTGCGTGGGGGAGATGCTTGCGAGGGTGCAGACAGTGGGTCTGGTCAAGGCATCTAAAATGGCTGCTGTGCTCGACAAAAGTGTGGCATTGCAAAAAAGGCAAGATGGCGCAGACAATGTTTATCAATAATGATTTATTTATAACAAATAAAATATTTACTCGCAGTGACAAAATGGCGGTCAACACTTCCTGATTTCCATCGAATCGAACGTTAACAGACGTCACGCAGCAAAAAAAAAAACGCTCACGCACAGCCGCTGGAAGACATGTATCAACATATATGTGCCTCCTCAGCCACCCTCAGAAAACAAAAGGGGTCAGGATATGTCTCCCGTACCCCCTTATACCTAGTAATTTAATGAAATCGAAACACAAAATGGCAAATTCAGGTTTCGCTACCAGTTTGCGACCCGGTTCGCGAGCCGAGAAGCGCTTCTACTGCGAAAAATAAAATTTTTATTATTTGCCCCACGGGACCCTTTAATAACCCCAACATCATTCCTAGGGGGTCAAGAGGGGTCTACCTAGCCCCCTTTCATTAAATTCCCCCTTCGTTTTTCACCTCTTCTTGTCTCTCGATCCTACCGAGAGACAAGATGGCGGCCGCACCAGACTGTTTAGAATGTTGACAGACACCGGAGAGCCAATCAGCTTCGCTACGCAAAGCTCCGTTACGCGAAAAGTACGCGATCTGGAGCGCTATCTGGGACGCTGTCACAGATATACCTGTTTTTTAAACGTTAATTTCTCAAAATCCACTGGAGCACATATATTGAGACCCAGCAAAGGCTCATCGGGCTAACAGTCCCTATAATTTTGCCAAGTTTCGTGCAAATCCATTCAGCCGTTAACTTGCGAACCGATAAGCGCTTCTACAGTGAAAAATCAAATTTTTTTAATTTTCCCCACGGGACCCTTTAATAACCCCAACATCATTCCTAGGGGGTCAAGAGGGGTCTACCTTGCCCCCTTTCATTAAATTCCCCCTTCGTTTTTCACCTCTTCTTGTCTCTCGATCCTATGGCAGACACCGGACAGCCAATCAGCATCGCTTCGCAAAGCTCCGTGATGCGAAAAGTACGCGATCTGGAGCGCTATCTGGGACGCTGTCACAGATATATACATTTTTTAAAACGTTAATTTCTCAAAATCCACTGGAGCACATATATTGAGACCCAGCAAAGGCACATCGGGCTAACAGTCCCTACAATTTTGCCAAGTTTCGTACAAATCCATTCAGCCGTTCGAGCTAAAAGTGAGGCCAAACGCCCTATGGAAATTAACATGGGAAAAACGCGTTTTGGGACCCCCTTTTTTCTCGGCCCCCCCTTGTCGAACCCCCCCCCAAAAATTTTCAGGGGCTGCTCAGAAACAAAATGTGCCATTTTCCTGAAAATTTCAGCTGATTCCGTCCACAAACGCCAAAGTTATTAGACATAGAATTTTCACATGGCTCCCAGCCTGGGTCATGGAGTTTTTAAAGGGGCACATTTATACCTCATACTCGTTGTGTTGGGATAGATGTAGAAAACATTATACACCAGTGTATCCTTTTACAACTCATAAATCATTTATTAAATACAAAATATACATAGTGATATGACAATATTACGGTTGCTCACAAAAAACAATCTAAGCATTTAAATCAATTCTGTTTGTCTTTGCGAACGACCTAATAAAGTTCAAAGCCCCATATAGGCAACTTTATTGGTTACTGGATCCAAGGACAAAGTGACAACACAGTTGTTACATTGAGTATTATGTGAGCGGAGTAGCAATGACATTCCTTCCAAAACCTATTGCATAAGTTAACTAGATGGAACGAATAACTTAACACCAGAACAAATTTGCAATGGATCAGGGTATATATAACCAATAAGTACATGACAAACTTTATGAGGTTTGGAGGAACTCATAGTTGCAAACTAGGTGAGAACATTTCTTACAGAAACATCAAGGTATAGTACCTGCATACAATCAAGAGGCCCTAATTAATAAAGGCCAAATGCTCACAATGGACTGGATTACTGGGGTGATGTGTGTTTGCTGGAACAACATTGCACCTCCGTTCTTATATTTTTAATTCAGGTGAATCGGTGGGATCCTGGATCCGTGTCAGTAAATTCCTAAAAACTAATAAAAATAATAAAAGAATGTTAAATATTGTGACCGCTTAAACATACATCATACACAGACTAGAAAAAATATCTTCAAAACAAGACCCAGCCTACAAAGAAAATGGCTTAGAAACATAGGTAAAAGGCTTGAAATTAAAATGATAAAAATAGGAGGGGATAAGAGATGGAAGGGATAAATGGAGGGATTGGCAAGAAAACAGTAATCATAGGATGTCAACATAGGGTGCAAGTTACAGATGAGAATGTATTTCCTCCTCATAATTCATGCCATTAGGAAATTTTGTTCCAGACTGAAGAATAAATCGGGATTCCAATGTGAGTAAAGACGCAATCCAGTTACACCCCTCTTTGATGTGCCAAGACTGAATCAAGACCGAAGAACTTAGCCTTGGTCCAGTCTCCTGCATGTTTTTCAGCAAAATGTTTAACAGTACTATAGCTGAAGTCTTTGTTGTAATCGCTCTCCAATGCTCCAGTTTCCATTTTTTTTTACTGGGAATATAGTTGAGCCTATATACCATAAATTGCAGGGACAGGTTATTACATATACCACATAATCCGTACTGCAATTTTTTTACTGGGAATGTAGTTGAGCCTCCATACTGTAAATTGCAGGGACAGGTTAGTACATATACCATGTAATCCTTACTGCATGTGATAAACTTTGGGATTATCCACTGTATGCCTACTCTCTCTAGCGTAACTTCAGTCACATTTTCACTTTTCCTACAGGCTTTGCATTTCCCACATTTGCAGAATCCTTTCGCCTGTTTTAGCCAACTGATATCTTTTCCAGTGAGATGGCTTTTGACTAAAAGATCTCTTAGGGATGGATTTATTTGGTAAGTCATAAATGGGTTGATACCCACGGGGTCTTGTCTCAGTATGCCCCATCTGTTCTTTAGTATTTTGCGCTATTGCCCCACCTGACTGCTAAATCCTGTGATGAACTGTACAGCTTCCTAAAACTCATCTTTGGGGACTTTGGGGTTAGGTGATTGAAGCAATACCTCCTCACTACTCTGATTTTATATATATACTTACACCTATACATGTATATCATTTGTATATCATATATTATAAATCAATGTACTAGTCAAGCTCATGGGCAGGTTTGAAGAGCCTAAATAACTGAAAAAGCCTTTCATCATAAAATAATTTTTTAATATTAAAAATAGTGCTTTCGAGAATACCTTTTGCCATTAGAGGAAGTATTGCAAAACCTAGGCGAAACAGTATGTGCAATTTGCAAGGATGAGTTCAGGGATCTCCAGCAACCACTGTTGTTTTACTCCTATAGGGTGGAGGCTGTCATCTGTAAGAACACAGTGATGCTGTGCCAGGTACTGACTCCATGGGACGCAACAATTCAAGAACACCACCTGTCAACAACACTGGTAAATGCATACATAGTATAAAAATGGGTAAATGGAGGAAGGACATTTGGTAGGATGCTGTGGAATGAGAATCTGTGACATGATAATGACAGCAATCTGCAGAATTAGTATAGGTGAGCATTTCATGAGCACGTGATGAAGCAACAGAAAGAGGTAGCAGCATGGGAAGAGCACTAATCTTGCTAAAGGGATAAAAGGATAATTTTTGCACCGTTCAAGTTCAAAGTTCTGTTATATCTACTCGGATGGATTTTGGTCTTGAACTAAGCTTAGAAATCATCAGTTAAATACCATTTCAATGACAGTGAAGCAGAATTTTCTCCAGAATAATGACAGAGGGGTACATTCGCAAACCACAAATGTTTATTAACACATTAGTAAAGTTAAAGTTTCAAATCGGATCAGTTAATATTAAGTCAATAATTCCCAAATACAGCAAATGTGAAAATAATCTGAATACGTCAAAGGCAAATGCAAAGTCAAGTTTCTTGAAGATTGAATAGGGAAATTGCTGCAGATTCTGTTCTACCAAAGGGAAACTCCCTAATGCTAATTCACAGTTTCGCGCACAGTCAGGGAGCTCACAAGCAGCAGGTGGCAGCAAATATAATGTTTAACAAAAATGTTATCCAATTTGGACTAGTATAAATGTTCGCCTTTCAGAAACTATCTCTATGAGAAAAAATGTAAAGGAACTTGCACATGGGGTCTCAAGAGCAGGAAAATAGAAGTCCCCCTCTGAAGGTGGACAGATGCCAGTCTATCTAGTCACACACAATTAAACATGAAACTTCATTTAAAGAAACATTGCACCGGTTCCACAGAGAAGGAACCAATGAAAATGCAACATGCACAGTGAGCACGGGTTCCCACCGAGAAGGAACCAATGAAAATGTAACATTCACATTGAGCAAGGGGTCGGCCCATTTCACACGAGCAATTCAATAAGCAGACTCAGTCTCAGTCTTCAGAAATATCAGACAAAGCAAGGACTTCTCGTTCAACTCCTATTTTGTAGTTGCAGAAACTACTGTCCAAATCATGAAGTTGTAAGAAATGTCTTTCGCATAAAATTAACAATCTGATCTTGTCTTGGTTGGTTTGACAACAGCAGTACTGTTGGAGGAGAATGGGGCTTGTACTGACTATTAATTTGTATCAGAGCTAAGAACAAATGCACTGATACTCCCTAATGGACAATCACAGAATACCACTACCACGACTCTCTTTGTCTGCAAATTCATGTTTCAGAAATAGCAATTAATACTACAATTCCCATTTATTTTTTGACAGTTGACTCCTTCCTTCATTAGATTTGATTCGTGTTTGTGTCATGTACCAATTACTTTTTATTCATTGTTACTAACTTGAGTTGGGCATTTTATTTGTTTCATTTCTTAACTTTGATGCTGTTTTTGTACTGTTGTAATGGTCTGCATACATTGTCAGCTACTAAGCCGTTCCTCTTTGAAATGTACTTTCATTTTTAAGCACAAGCCTAATGAAGTTCACCGTTTGCTCTCCTCCCGGCTAACCATCCATTTCCAGCACACAGCCAAAAGACACCTTGCTAGGAATGCCTGCACAAGACTTATTTGGTGTGTCCCTAAATATTTCTGTACCAATGTGAATGGACTTGAGTTCCGGTTCAGAGAATGGAAACACTCTCTTGAAACGAGAAGAGAATATTAACGTGTTTATATATTAGCACTCGAGGTGTATGATTCACACATTTTCAAGTGTAAAGCGCCCCAGTCATTATAATTGCAATTTGCTTTGGTTGTTATTACACTGTTGTTGAATGTATTCAGAGCCTCATTCGCCTTTACTCAATCTCCATTTTACGGGCTCAATGCATCTCCATTGTGCAATCTTCCTTTGTGTTTGCACATGGGAAGAAATGAATTACATAGGAATGACTGAGCACAGCACAGAAAGGGCTCTCGTCCCAGAGTTGTCCGCAGGCAGACTTCCACAAGGAGTTGCCCTCGGGCTGACAGAAACCTATTTTTCTCTGATATGCAGCTACATGAAAGCAGGTCTGCAGCTACTGAAATCTAAGTCACATTCTCGCAGGTATCAATAATGCATAAAGCTAACCAGCATGATTCAAAGTTCAAGAAGGTAACCCTAGTTTTTGCATGTGTAATGATATGATCATAGTGATAACTTTATGCACAAGCATGAAGGTGATGCTTCTATATATGTTGAGGAGATCTAATGCGTCTTAAAATAAAACATGTGTAAAATTACCTTTCAGAATGACAATAACATTGATCAGAATTTGGAAAGTGAGGATCGCTGGCACATTTTAGGTGTATTTTACATGATTTTCCATGAAACTTTCATATGCAGTGTTCAGAACAATAGTTAAGCATAGTAGAATATAGACAAATGACAGGACCCGCTATAAAGATGTCAAGAAAAAAAAAAGAGCTTCAGTTGATATATTTACTTATGAAATGTCAGGATCATTTGGGAAAAAAGACAACTTCTCCCTTACAAAAATCTAAACTTCCTTCAAAATAAAGCATAGTTTCTCTCAAGAATCTGAAAGCAGGATGACAGACAAGAATACAGACATACCGCAAAGTGATAAAAAGTTGTTGGACTCAAAACATTCATCTCCGTGTTGGAGGACAAGGACAATTTAACATATATATCTGATGAAGCTGGTAAAGTAACTTAAAGTGATGTTAAAGCGTCTTGTTAATTTAAAATTCATTACCGGAAGAAATAATGTAAAGTTATCTATTCTCGCCGGATGACTTAGAGTTTCTCTGCAGTTTAAAACTCCGCGACGTGGGTTTCAATACCAAGACTGATAAAGCGAAAATGTTAGTATATTACAGACAATAAATGCCTTTTTAAATTGAACATCTGTTCCCGAAATCTATAAAATACGGTTATACAAGGATATAGCCCATGGTACTCGGCCATTGATGCTGAGTGGTGCTGTGGTGGTGCTGAGTGATAATGTGGTGGTGCTGAGTGATGCTGGGGTAGCGCTGAGTGATGATGTGGTGGTGCTGAGTGGTGCTGTGGTGGTGCTGAGTGATGCTGGGGTGGCGCTGAATGATGCTGTGGTGGTGCTGAGTGATGTTGTGGTGGTGCTGAGTGATGCTGTGGTGGTGCTGAGTTATGCGGGGTGGCACTGAGTGATGCTGTGTTGGTGCTGAGTGGTGCTGTGGTGGTGCTGAGTGATGCTGGGGTAGTGCTGAGTGATACTGTGGTGGTGCTGAGTGGTGCTTTGGTGGTGCTGAGTGGTGCTGTGGTGGTGCTGAGTAGTGCTGTGGTGGTGCTGAGTGGTGCTGTGGTGGTGCTGTGATGCTGTGGTTGTGCTGAGTGGTGCTGTGGTGGTGAGTGGTGCTGTGGTGGTGCTGATTGATAATGTGGTGGTGCTGAGTGGTGCTGTGGTGGTGCTGAGTGATACTGTGGTGGTGCTGAGTTACCAAAGTGTTCGTTATACACATTGTGTGCACATAACTTAATAATTCCTTAGTGTTTGTAATGCCTGCCCACTTTGCCTTTAAATAGACAAAAATGGCAGCCAAACGAAAAGTGAAAAGTAAATGTAGACAACAGACTAAACAGAGGTCACACAAAACCATTATACACATTGCATGACCATGACTTAATAGCTCACAAAGTGTTTGTAAGGCGCGCTAAATTTAATATTACACGGAGATCCTAGCTAAACGTAAATATATGCGCTCGATATGCATTACAGCACACAAAGATCGCAGATCAAAGTAAATCCCTTAGATAATGGAGCAAACAGAATCCATAGCAAAATGCGAAAGCAAAAAAAGTGCACCCAAAAAAATAACAGCCAAACATAAATACCTTTGGGAATGAAATAAACGGAATCATTAAAAAAAATGCGCGTTCAATTTGCCTCAAAGTACACAGAAATCGTATCCAAACTAAAATACCTTTGCTCAATTTGCATTAAATTAACACGATATTGCAGCCAAACATGAATACATGCGATAATGAGGCAAACAAAATTCATCACAAAAATGTGCACTCTGTTTGCATTAAAGTAAACAAAGATCGCATCCAAATGTTAATCCCTTAGCTGGAGTTGCTTTAAAGTAAACAGACATCGCAGCTAAACGTAAATCCCTTCCATAAAAAAATCAAAAAACAAATCCCATTACAAAAATGCACGCTCAGTTTGCATTGAGTTACACAAAAAAGTACACGGAGATCACAGCCAAACTGAAACTCCTTTGCTTAATTTGCATTAAATTAGACAGATCGCAACACCATGGAAAAAGTAAACAAAGAATCGGCTCGCAAATGGAAATCCGCCTAAAGTTCAAAGGGGGAGGGGGTGCATGTGGTCCAGAGAGAGGTATGACAGGCGGAGCCGAGCCCGGCCGAAAAACAACAAAGAACAAAAGCCAACCCAGATCCGGCGCGAAGAGTCTCTGCCCGAGGATTGAGTCAAGAGAGCTGCGGTCAAAACAATGCTAGACAAGGCGGGACTAAACCGGCCAAAACAACACATGTAATGAGAAGAAAGAGGAAGCAAAGATGGGAAGGCATACGAAGGCGGGAGAGCAAGTTGAGGCATTGAAGAACACAATCCAGTGAACTGTAAGGGCAGGGATTCCAAGTAGGGACAGGGAGTGCAAAAGAGACAAGTGGTTGGAAAGCGGGGACGTGCACAGGGCGACAGTGAAGCAAGGAGGGCCAGAGAATGCAAACAACGACAGGACAGGGAATCAGGGACAGAGCAAGGAATCTGGGGAAAGCACTGAAAGCAAGCAGGGATAAAGGATCATCAGAGAAGGCAAGAAGGGGCAGAAGAGTGTTGGAGGAAGCAAGCAAGAGCAGGGCAATGAATCTGGGGCAAGCAGGGGCAGGTGAAACAAGGCACCAAAAATGAGTCTAACACTGGGAGGGGGGAGGATGTTGAAAGAGACACGGCCTGGCGGCCGTGAAAGTGAAAGTACGGCCGTGGGCAGCAACAGCAGGGGTGAATAATTAGGGGGGAGGAGAAATGCCTGAGGCCCAGCGCATGCCGGGGGAGGCTTCAGATGCCTGTGGGAGGGAGGCTGATGGCTTTGATATGGACGCGCTTTCCGCACGAGTGCACCACACAAACTGTAGGAAATCCACGATGGTTTCAGACCTTGGGTTGCCCTCTATACTCTCGTCTATTATCTCTTGCGGGATTAATAGGCGGGATCTAATTAATGTATTTAGTTATTTAGAAAGTTTTATAAAGATCAAACGTGACCCAGGTAGGTATCAGAGCAAGTTACACATAGGATAGGTGGAGGAAGGAGGTGAAAAGGGCAAGCATAACTAGAGCATACATAAAAACGAGCAAGATAGAAGTAAATCACAAATAGGGTAAGATGTATACGGTGCACGTAGAAGAACATTTAATACATATATGAGCTGAACAGGTGAGTTCTGCGAAACAAAGGTGCACAATATTCTGGAAATCAATTGGTAGGCCCTCAACCAGCAATAGGGCCCGGGCCGTTTAATGTAAGTCTTAAGGATTTTTTTTACTTCCTTTTTGAAGGAATCAGTGAAAGAAATTGATCATACTTCTGATGGAAGAGAGTTCCAAATCTTTGGTGCAGCGCCTAAGATGGCTCTATGACTCATTCTTGTTTTGTGGAAGATCTTTGGTTTTAGGAGCAATGAGCTTGCACTTCTTGAATGTCTGTAACCTCCAGATAGTTCTAGTTTTTGAGCTGGATAAATAGGAATTGTGTGATAATTCAAACACTTTGGAACCCCGATTCTGTAGCAACATGCTACTGCTGTTTCAAATTACATTACAATCTTGACAATTCAAAATGCTGATGAACAAGAAGATATCACAAATGTAAGACTTGAGGAGAAATAAGATATACTTCGTTTAGAAACCAAGATACAGCAGCATCACGTTATGTACAAGGAGGTACACAAACACAACTCATATAAATCAACACATTTTTCCACAAATAGCATGGAATAGATCAAACAATGTCACACTACAGTACCAACCATTAAAAAAATATATAAGTGAAATTCCGCTCTGAGATGGAAAGGCTTTAGCCCCCCCCCCATTGTGTGTCTAAGCCTGGGAAATGCTGAAGATTGCTCTGGGCTTTGCTTGGCAGTGTCTGGGGCAGTGTCTGGAGTCTTATCTCCGGTAGGCCTGTATGTTTCACAGGTCTATGAAGGTCATTTGTATGCTTACAAACCTTTGTAAGCTGGTTGAGGCTTATTTTTTTTTCTTGTTCCTCTACTCCCAGGCC